>NC_056744.1:706740900-706828400 GCF_019279795.1 Protopterus annectens
ACAAATAACCTACCTGAACGTTATAAGCAGGGGGTCAAGCCCCCCTGCATCCCCCCATGCTTTAAATATACTAAATCCGAGATCGCACTACACTGCAGAAAAGGGAAATCTTCCTATTCCGCACTGTACGGAGAGCTCTGTTAAAACATTCGAACTGAACTTTTGAAAGTTCGTTCATCTAATATAGACCCAATCTTGATATATTTTCCTGACTAATCTAAAGAGCTGCTATTCCCTGGTTCACTTACTAAAGCAAGGCAATTTCAAGTAGATGAGAGATCCTTCTTTATGAAGTTCTAAGAAACAGACTGCTCAGTCTGACTGTGACACTTCTCAATATAATATCTAAATATTATTTCTGGGATAGCATACAGAATGACATCACAGCTGGTCATCTGTAAATGTTTCCCACACAACCACCAACACTAGAAGCAGCAAGAATTTTAGCACCTGTGTGTTACCAAACCAGAGATTTGTTAAGATCTGCTGCAGCTCCTGGAAGTCATAAAACAATTTCAAACCTCTACTCTTCCAGAGTAGCAATTATCTCCCTGCTATAGACAATAAAGAAGGCTTCCTAATACTTGGTTTCTCAGACATTTTGTCTGGCTGCAATCAGAACTATAAGATACAATCTTTATGGCTTAATTTAATTTCAGCTATTTTCCAAAGTTAGCTGGGACTGAACTTAACCTCTTCTCCTTCAGTATCCTCTGTTAAAACATATACCTTTAAACAGTTACAATGATACATGTATATTTATTTTCTGTCCAGCATGGTGAACTATTGATACATTGTTAATACAAGCAACTTCATAAATACATTTTTAACACAAGCATCTGTACAAATGTTGGGATATGTAACACATCCACTGCCCTACTTCCCCTGGCATAGCTGGCAGTACCTCTTATCACAGTGTGTTCAGCCTGGAGTTGTGCAGGAACAGAGCCAGTTATTGCTCAGGTGTTCCCTGAGAAGATGATTTCTATGTAACTTGCTCCTTCCCTTTTCTAAAGATGTCACCCACAGTTCTTTTATTTGTTTTACAATCCAATTGCTTCAACTATAGTTAGTTTAGATTTTGATTTCCATGTTATAGCAATTGTTTTTTTTTTGTACTCGGCACCATTAAACATAGTAAGACCATACTATGTGTTGTAAATTCAGATCCTTTATCTCAGCTTAAAAAAATCACTTCCTTACTTACAAACATTTTCTCCCCTAACATTTCTAACAAAATACTCCTTAGGGAATTTTTGAAATCTGCCAACTCATTATATTCCCTAGAGGAAAGCTAATGGCTTAGGAAAGTTGTGAAATCATCAAATATCTGTATCAAAAATTATATAAAGTCACCTTTGGCATCAACAAGTTTTGAACTCTTAGAAGATATTCTGAAAACAAGGGATGTGATTCATTTTTCTTCATATCATTTGACTTGGTAATACTGTATATTTTTATATATATGTAGGTGTGTAGTTTCAGCTTGATGGACTGGTAGAGTAGGATGAGTTTAATTTCCTACGTCAGTGTGGTAGAAGCATTCACCATTCTTTCTAATATTTGCATCTATAGTGGAAATGCACCACTATGATGAGTTTTGCAATATACTGCTAATTCCAGAAAGCAATAGTTTTGATGTATGGCGATGTTAGGAAAGATTATATCATGATTCTGACTGGAAAACCCTATCTAGTTTTTTTTTGCATGTCATATATGTCTGCTAGACATTTGGGGATGGAATCTCCTGCATATTGGGGAAAGCAAAGTCCATCACAGGAGGATGACATCTGATTCATATAACTGTAGAAGATGACCAGATGAAAGTGCTTGATGTACACCTTTTTCTAGGTATTATGTATGAGAGTGAATACACATCCATTTAACTATGTATCATCTTCCAGTGGCATAGTTCTTAAGCCAGTTTAATGTACATGTACACAGGCCCAGAGCACTAAATTTATTAAATATATAACAATGAGGTATATCAAAGAGACTGGGAAAGTAAGGGAGGATGTTGTCTGTCCTTATCATACATGTATTTAAACTATTGCATATGATCTTTCCTTGTGAAAGTAGGATGGAGTTGACACCATAGTCTTTCTGGAACACATGTTAAAGTGGAGGGAATTTAACTCTTTGTTTGAAGAAAGTCAATGATTTGTAAGTCAATTATTATTTCAATGTTTTTTGATAGGGATGTTTATGTGGGCATAAGCCTATGGAGAGATACCAAACAAGAAGTACAATTTTTATACAAAGGAACAATATACACAACTACAGCATGTGTGGCTGAGGCTGTGTCAGCTCATTCCAGAGATATGCATATTTTGTCTTCTTTTGCACAGAAAACCTCGAAAAAAATCAGTTTCTGCACTTCCAATTCCAATTGAATTGAACTTATAGTAGACAGAAGTTACTAGAAATTCAACAATTGACATCTACATGTTGCTGGTTGGATGCTTTGAAGTATGCAGAATATCTGGGGCCTACTACTTGCACAGAGCTAACAGCAGTTGGGTCTTTTAACTCCTCACACTCTAAAGTGCCCGAAACTGGTAGAACAGGTGTCAGGAACATGCTGGACAAGAAAAAAAGAGAAAGAGATGTCAGAGAACAAGGAAAAGAGGTTGCAGAGCAGGTATTGTTGTAAATTTAAAAGCAGACCCCTACAGGCCTGTACAACCAACTATACTGCTAGCTAATGTGAGATCACTGGCTAGCAAGATGGACTACTTGTGAGTGGAACTCTCCAACAAGAACAAGGTGAGAAATACTTGTTTTTTTTTTTTTATTACTGAGACATGGATGTATAACAAGATAAATGATAATGCAGTAAACATAGGGAATGTTACATTATTTCATGCAGACAGAAAACATACACTGTGTGGAAAGGCCAGAGGAGATGGAGTCTGTTGCAAAAGAGAGTAAATTCCCATGAGTGGAGGAACTCCCTGGTCAGCCTTAGTAAGAAGCTGAGATCCCTTATAAGATCCTCCAAAGCTAGCTATGAAAACAAAATAACCACTGATTCTAACGGCAACCACAAAGCATTCTACAGCTACGCCAAGAATCTCAATGGCAACACCCAGATCAGCTCTGAGTTGCAGCACAATGGCACGAATATTACAGAACCAACTGATATTGCCAACATCCTGGCAGATAGGTTCAGTGTTAACTTTACCCCTCTCTCACCCCCTAAAGGGCCCATAACTATACAGGAAGAATGCAGAGTCCCTGTAATCACATTTATGCAGGTAAAAGCTGCACTCTCTAAAACAAAAAACACAGCATCCATGGGACCGGACAACATCCCAGGCTGCGTTTTACACAAACTTCAGAATGAACTGTCTCCCCATCTAAGCACCATGTTCATTCATAGTCTCACGTCAGGCTTTGTGCCCACTGAATGGCGTACAGCAACAGTTATCCCACTCCACAAGAGGGGAGCAACCACTGATCCTCGTAACTATTGCCCTATTAGCCTGACAAGCCTGGTCTGCAAGGTCATCATGGAACTTATAAACATAGACGTTGGTAACCTCCAAACTCTGGACCCCACCCAGTTCTGGTTTGTGAAAGGCAGAGCATGCCTTCTGAACCTGATCAACTTCTTTGAGGTAGTCACCAAAGCCACAGACGAGGGTAAGGTGGTTCACACAGCCTATCTTGACCTGGCCAAGGCTTTCAACACCATCCCCCATTCTGGAATTATAGCTAAACTCACTAAACTAGGTATAAATCCCTATGTCACAAGATGGGTGGCCAACTGGCTCACTAACAGAATCCACAATGTAAAAGTTGCAGACACCAAATCTGACTTCAAACCAGTGATAAGTGGAGTACCACAGGGTTCAGTCCTGGGACCTCTCCTGTTTGGTATCTACTTCTCTGAACTATAGGCTAACACAGAAGGGCTCTGGCTAATGAAGTTCACAGATGAATGCAAACTAGGAGCCATAGTCGAGTCCCCAAATGATGTGGACATCCTACAGAAGGGCCTCGCTGAGACAGATGTCTGGTGTCAGAGGCATGGCCTCAAGCTCAATGCCAAAAAGTGCATTGTCATCCCCTTTGGTAAAAACTCTTTACCCATGAACTACCACATAAACGGCATTCTAAACACTGAATGTGTGATAAGAGACCATGGGACACAGGTGGACAGTAGTCTCTCCTTTGATAATCACATCTCCACAGTAGTCAGGAAATCCTTCTATGTGGCACACCTCATCACAAAAGGGTTCTCAACTATGAAAAAAGAGGTAATTGTTCTCCTCTACTCGGCACTCATTAGACCCATTATAGAGTACAACTCCCCTTTTGGAATTTACCTCACAAGACATCTGCAGCAGCTGGAAAGGCCACAGAAGTACCTCACAAAGAGGATTATGGGCCTCAAACAGATGCCCTACACTGACCATCTCAAGAAACTCCAGCTTTACTCTGTAGCATATTGCCTACTCCAAGGAGATCTCTGCCTAACATATAAAGCTATGTTAAACCCAGAGCTGTTGGACATGCTACACCTAAAGAAATCCCAATCCCTCTGAGCTACACACTCTAGGGACCTAAAGCTTGTCAACACAATAAACACAACATGCTGGTGGGATAGATTCCTGTCTCAAGAGACTTCCTATGCTCTGGAACAAGCTACCCATCTATGTCAAGCAAAGTTCCTCATTAGCACTCTTCAAGAAAAATCTTGATGAGTGGATGGGAAATAGGAAATACACCTCGGGGATCACTTCTGTGGCTCTGCTCGATAGGGGCACAGGAAATTAACTTTTTTGGGTGGTGTAAGCCAGGGAACCTTGTTGGCTAGGCTTACATGGGCCCTTGGGCCGATAGCCTAGTACCTACCTATGAACCTATGTTAACAAATGATGGTGCAGCAACTGTGAAATCATACTATCACACTGCTGTAAAAACTTATACAGTTCTTGTCTATTAAATGTAGACCATTTCACTTGCCCAGGGAGCTGAATGGGGTCAGAGTAACAGTAGTGTATATCTCACCTAGTGGTACTACCACTGAAGCTCTAAATAAACTATGCAATCACATGGATGAGCTGCAGAGCAAATATCTTGACTTTGTACATGTGGCAGCTGGTGACTTTAATAAAGCAGATCTGAAAGAAGTACTCCCTCACTACAAGCAGTATGTGAACATTCCCATAAGGGGTGATAATATCCTGGACAAAAAAGGTTATAAGGCAGTGCAACTTCCTCAAATGGGAAACTCTGACCATTATACCATCTTGCTGTTGCCAGCTTACAAATCTGCACTGGTTAGAGAGAAACCCACAAAGAAACAAATCAGGGTATGGCCTGAGGGGGCTATGGAGGCCCTCCAAGACTGTTTTGAAAGAACCAACTGGGATATGTTCAAGGAGGAAGCCACAGTAATTCAGCATCTGAATTTGGATGAATACATTGAGGTAGTGATGGCATACATTTCAAACTGTGTTGATGGGGTAACAAATAGCAAGAGTATCACTAGTAGAGCTAACCAGGAGCCATGGTTCTCCCCTAAGGTATATGACCTTCTGAAGGAGAGAAATGCATCTTACAGGGCTAATGACAAAGCAGCCCTATGTTTAGCAAGATGTAATCTGAGGAAGGATATAAAGGAGGCTAAGCAGAAAGGTACAGAGCAACTTTGAAGACATGAAAGATGCAGGGAGACTATGGCAAGGCATACAGGAGATTACTGACTGCAGAATCAGCTCAGCACAGTGTGAGGATAGCATCAAATTCCTGGGCAGTTTGAACATCTTCTTTGGTAGATTTGAGGAAAGAAGCAGGTTGGCATTAAAGCTACCCACTGAAGAGAAGGATGCAATACTCAGCCTCAGCACAGAAGAGGCAAGAAGAGAGCTAAGGAGAGTGAACCCCAGGAAGGCTGCTGGCCCAGACAACATACTGGGCAAGGTGTTAAAAGCCTGTGCTGATCAGCAATGCACAGTGCTCAAAGAAATATTTAACATCTCTCTTGCCATGGGGAATGTACCCTCATGCTACAAGGAAACTAACGTCATCCCACTACCTACGAAAACCACTTCCTCCAGCCCTAACAACTACAGATCAGTTGCTCTGACATTCCCTGTTATGAAATATTTTGAGCGGCTGATCAAAAAGCTTCTTTCATCATGCCTACCTCCTGATTTTGACCCTCTGCAGTTTGTGTACAAAGCTAACTGTTCCATGGCTGATGCCATATCATAGGTTCATAGGTTCATAGATTAGTACTAAGCTAACTGCCCTTGCGAGCCATTTTAAGCCTAGCCAATTATCCCTTGTGAGACTCGAACTCTGCACCTTGTGTTTGTAAGGCAAACACCTTAACCATTAGGCCACCCTCCCAACCCAAATCAGTAGTAATACACATCCCCCTTGCGCATTTAGAGGGCAAAGACAACTATATGAGGATGCTGTTCATAGACTTCAGCTCTGTATTTAATATGGTAGTACCAATGCAGTTGATAGAAAAACTAACACATTTAGAAATCAGTAAACATCTCTGTAACTGGGTCCTGGACTTCCTGACTTAGAGACCACAGAGTGTGTGTTCAGATAAGAACCCATCAAAGTACATCACAATTAACACAGGGTTTCCACAGGGATGTGTTTTCAGCCCACTGTTATTGACCATCCTGACTCACGACTGCTATGCTAAGCACAGGTCCTACCATATCATTAAGTTTGTTGATGATCACAAAGGAGGATGAAAAGGTATACAGAGAGAAGGTGGCATCTCTGATCAGTTGGTGTGAGGGAAACAACCTTGATCTGAATGTAAGCAAGAGCAAAGAGATAATCATTAACTTCAGGAAAAGGAGAACAAACCACCCAGTGCTCAGAATCAATGGTGAGAGTGTGGAGAGGGTTAAGAGTACAAAATTCCTGGGTGTACACATATCAGAGGATCTCTCATGGTCAGGAAAAAACAGCCAACTGGTCAAGAAAGCGCACCAAATGCCTCCACTTTTTAAAAAGGCTGATAAAAGCTAAACTTCCTCCTCGTATTCTCTCCACCTTCTATAGAGGTGCAATAGAGAGCATCCTCACCTGCAACTTCACAGTGTGGTTTGGAAGCTGCCCAGTTACAGAAAGGAAGGCGCTACAAAGAGTGCTGAGGGTTGCAGAGAAGGTAACAGGTTCCAGTCTTCCATTGATACATCTTTATTCTGCAAGAAGCATCCAAAAGGTCACCAAAATAATAAAGGACAACACACATCCTGCACATTGTTTAAGCATCTGGCATCGGGCAGCATCTGCTGCTAGACTACAAGATTCAGTAACAGTTTCTACCCTACAGTGATTATACTTCTGAACTTGGGCACTAGTCTCAGGGGTCTGGACACAAAATAGATCATTTTTTTTTATTTCTGGAACATATACTTACATATATTCCAAGCAAGTGTAATATTTATTATTATATCCATAGTCAGTATTATTTAACTCAGTCAAGTGAAATATTAAACAAATAACATAGGAATTTCAAAAGTTGTTTTGTTTTACTTTAAACAGGGAAGTTAATTTAACTCAGGGGAGGGTATTCTTTTCATATATGAGTATTGTCTCTGCTCTTTCTTGTGTGTATTGAGTGTAGTATTGTATTTGTTAGTTATGTTTATTCCTTTACTTGTATGCATTGTTTCCCTTTCCTTTCTAATCTCAAGAACTGAGCTGATGCACAAAATTTCATTTAGGCTACACGTGTATAGTTCTAAATGACAGTAAAGTTTATTTTGACTTTGACGTAGGGCAGGATTCACAAAGCCTCCGTGTAAGAGTTACAAGGCTTACACGGAGGCTGCAGTTAAACGGTGTGACGTCAGCATGTCATGCATATGCATGAGGGCATGCTGAATCACACCTAAGGCTAACACAGTCCATGGAAGACAGTAGGGGGCGTGTCCGTAGGGCGAGTCCTGCAAACGGACACGCCCCCAAAAGAGTAAAAGTCCCGAAAGTAAACCCCCATGACAGAGTCCGTGTAAATGTGAATAAACACAACACAACACATGCCCCCACAGACTATGAACATAAAATGTATAAATGAACATCTTATATATTTTTTTATAAGTTGTAAAGATGTTTGCCCGTGAGTGCGCTCGTTTGCGCGGGCGTGCCCGGCGCTTAGCCACAGTTAGCAGTCAGTGGAAAAGCATATAAGAACTAAATATGCAAAGTAAGCCAAGAAGCAATAGCGTAGCGGTAGTGACATCGGCTGAAGAGGAGGCAGTCATGGTTCGAGCCCCCACAACATCAATTTTTTTTTTTAGTGAAATAAGCACGAAACAAGTCCCTGACATATATGTACATATATAAAATTATATTTTATGTAAAATGTAATGAAATGGGCCATGTATTTTGAAGAAATGTGAGATAAAAAAAATTTAAAAAAAATGTGAGATGTGCCCATAGCTGAGCTACAGTCTAACAAGTTGAGGCTATCTGCTTGTAGGTGAGCAGTGTTTTAACAGGTGTAAAATGAGTGCCCGTAGGTGAGCAGTGTTTTAACAGGTGTAAAATGAGTGCCTGTAGGTGAGCAGTGTTTTAACAGGTGTAAAATGAGTGCCCGTAGGTGAGCAGTGTTTTAACAGGTGTAAAATGAGTGCCCGGGGTTGAGCAGCGTTTTAACATGCTGAAACTGTGTGCCTGTAGCTGAGCTGAGCGTAATATGCGTGCTGACAGCCAAACGATGAGTAAACCGGCGTAACCCGTTTGCGCGGAGCTGCGCACCGTGCCAACAAGCTAACCGACGGGCAACGTTGAGCAAGCTGTATCAAAACTGCCTTTACACAGACACACCTCCTAGCCTGTGTAGACAGTCATAAAATATAAAAAGCAATGGCCAGGTGCGAACCCAGGATACCATGCACCATAGTCAAAGTAGTGAACCACTAAGCCATGACAATTGCACTTAGAAATGCAGTAATAGCATATATATAGGAATGAATAGAAAGAGGAGCATGATAAAGCAGGTTTTGTGAAGCTGATACAATTCCAAAATGGCTAATCACAGATAAGTGCAGGAAAAACAGCATATATAAGCCCCATAGGCGGGAATACATAGCATAACCGATTGTAGAACTGACTTGCAGCCAGGATGTCAGGTGTAGGTGGGGGTAGTTGCTTCCAAGCACAGAGGTGGGGCGTTGAGGAGTCCAAATATATGGTTTGGCTCCTTGTCCATAATCATGAGGCCCAACTCATGCAGGACCAGGTCCTGTGGGGAGCATATAGGGCTGAGGTGTGGGACCGGTTGGCTCATGATCTCACCAGTGCCACAGGAATACCAAGGACTGGTGAGCAGGTCCATCACCACCATGCGGACCTGAAGAGATGGAAGCAGGACCAACTGAACCGTTGGATCCAGGAGGCCCGGCAAATGCCCAACGCCCCACTACTGAGTAAGTTACATGTAATTATTTATGTAAGAAATTAACCTAGCTGATATTATGGAGATGTGTATTCCAATGTTACTTTATATTACAGCTGCAGGTGTCCGTTCTGCGAACCATCGAGCCTATGGTGATAGGCTGGTGCGGTTGCGCCACCAGGCAGGTCAGTAATTCTCTCCCTGTAACTGTAAATAAATATATAAGTATGACAGTTAGCAAAAGAGTGCAGTGTAGTCACTAATTAATAAAATGTGCAAGTAACAGTGTAAGAGGGTTTGCAAGTATTGCTTGATTAAAAAAGTGTGATGCAGCCTGTAATCCAAACATAAAAATGAAACAAGTCCGAAATAAAGATGTCCCACCTGTAATATAATAGTACATAACCTGCAGCAGGCTGAAAAGTACAGCTGCAGAAGCTGAGTAAAACACATGTGTGAAATATACCCTGTTGAAATACAGAAACATGACATAAGTGAGACTGTTGGAAAGGATTGTTATAACTACAGGTAAAACATGTCAATAAAGCCGAGAATTAAGTACCATCCTGAATTGTAAAAATAAAACAAGTGAGAGAGTGTGAGAAAGAGGTATTAATCCACCAATAAAGTAGTAATAACTCCTGAATAATGTATACTGCAGTCAGTACAGAATGAAGTGAATGTGACAGGCAGAACCAAACAGTAACATGTGTTGAAAACAGTACTGCAGCTGGAATGTGTGTCCCAAAATCTGAATATGTTGCTCTCAGTCTGCAATATGCAGATAGTATGGTTGTCTGAAATACCAAACATCCACAGTTGTCTATAGCTATATAAAGCAAATGTAGCAGGATGATGCAGCTGAACAGAGCCAGATATGAATGTGTATGAATAAAAATGAAATGTATATTGATGTAGCAGTAACATTCCTATCACCAACCTGAAGTAATTATCACATAGGAAACTGTAGGCAGAACTGTAGTGTGTATATATCTGCAGCTAGTAGAAATGTACAGCATATGTATTGGTATTTGAAGTTGTTAATTAAATTTTCTTCACCCTACCCTATAACCACATATAATCCATTCCACGTGAAATTGGTATGTGCAATCACAATTAACACCCCTGAACATTTGTCCTGTTGGTTCATACATATTTGCATGTACATTGATGCATCTGCCCTGTTCATACATCCAAACCTGATGGCCTGTTGCCATCAATCAACCCTGCATGTTGTTGGATTGTGTATTGCTGTTCAAATTATGCATGTGTTATGCTTGCTGTTCAATGGCTTGAATATATGGGTGTTTGGTTAATGGGAATACTAATGCATGCTGTTACAACTAATTGTGAATGGTATTGTACGTTACTAACCCAAACTGTCATAACATAATGCAAAAGATAGGACAACAGGGAAGGCGGGTTACAGCGGACCCACCTCTCCCACCTCAGCTGGTGAGTGCACCTGGCAGTAGTGCCCAGGCCGGACCCTCCTCCGGTGGCCCTGTGCCACCTGCAGGTGGAAGCACTGCAGGGGATGGGGCTCGTCCCCCCTCTGCAAGCGTGGCCAGAGGAGAACATCCACTCACCCTCCGTAGTGTCCGGACTGTGGTGCATTGGGAGATCCGGCATGCTGTGCTTGGGCCCCTACGCCAGCTTGGGTGGCACAACTCATGGGCGTGCCTGCTGCTCGGCCTACACAGCCCCCAGCACAGCCCCGTCCTGGGCAGTGAAGGCACAGTGGCAACTGCCCGTGGGTGGGGATCTCAGTTCCACTGTTGCCATCTGTGGGCTCATGGGCTCAAGATATCCAAACATCCGTTCCTGTCAATTGTGTAACCCCCCCACATGTGTCATACACCTCCCCTGTATGCGTCTTGTTTGTCTTGTCTGTTACCCTACCCAACCTACCTCCCCAGCTATACCGACTTCCTGTACCTGACATACCACTCTCACCTGAAAAAAAAAAAAAAAGGTCACTCTGTACCCACAAAAAAATTATGCCCCATACATAGCTGCCCATTTTGCACACATGTCTGCTGGACATGTAAACTGTCAATTACAATTGGCTGTACAACAAGTATTATTGTTGTCCTTACACCTCTCTCAGGGGTGGAAGGTTTCAAATATCACACCAAATTACAAACATATGCACAGCTGTTGCTGATGAAGAAATGGGCAGCTATGGGCCTTACCTACATCCCTCCTGCAAAACCCGAGCTTGTTTCCCTACTGTCCTACCCTCTTTGTGACCCTTTTTCACCACTTTCCTATCTCCCCATTTTCTTTTCTTTCAAAGAAAATAGCACGGGTGTGCGCGAGAGTAAGCACTTTTAAGCAGTAGTAAGCGGGTGTGCACGAAGCTAAGCGGCAGTGCGCATGTGTGACCTCTGCGCAAACCAGCGCTAACCCGCTTACAACTGCTTAAAAGTGCCTTAGTCACTCTGAATGACAAGGCCTGTAGTTTTCTCAGCAGCAAAATAAAATACCTCCTTCAGTCTCGAACCCAGGACCTTGGAAACACTAGTCTACATGACTTACCACTAAGCCTTGAGTGCTATACCAGAGCACTGTGCTGAAATAAATATATCATAAAATAGTAGGAATTAATTTAAAGGGAATATACAAGTCTAGCACACAAAGCATGTCATGTATATTTACTGTCAAATCTAGTGGATTTGTAAAATAGTACTGTGTGCTGAGAAACAGTCTTGCTAGTTGGTAGCTACTAGGTAATAATGTCACAGTAGCATCTGGAAAGCCACACATATACTCAGAGCAGGATAAACACGGCCATAGTTGAATAGTTAAGAGTGCAGACATAACAACTGTGACTGAGTTACAGGGATGTCCCTGATGTGAAAACAAATGTCAACTGTGCCCCACTGACACCCTGCCAAATGTACTAACAGTAGCTTACAGAACGACATGCATTGCAGTGTCTACAACACAGTCTGAAATATGAGAGACATACCAACCCTTACACTCACAGAACAGTGTCCACAGCAAACCAGCATGGTCCCCACCCTGATAATCTGAAAGGGCTATGCCTACCTAACAGACCTTTTTATAGCACAGGCCTGTAATCACAGTGAGAACTGCAATCACTACACAACAGGCTGCATGCAATTAGTAAATGCTGGCTAAAAACTGGTGCAGAGGCCATCACATGGACATGTGCAGATACCTACAAAAGCATCCTGTACTCCCAGTCCACACATGCAATACTGCCATTGCACCCGCTGGAGGTAGAGAGAGAGAGGGAGAGAGAGAGAGAGAGAGAAAACCAAAACAAAAAAAAAAAAAAAAAGAAAGAAAGAAAGAAAAAAAGAAAGAAAGAGAAATAAATAACAAACCGGAAACATCAAGGCAAAGAGGCAGACAGCAGGCCAAGCAACTGCAAGCCTACACAAACAGCTGCAACAAACACAGGTAATGTAAAGTACTACTATAATACTCTACATACTGTGAACCCTCCAGATGTGTTATTGGTCTGTATCTATGTATATGAGTATGTGCATAGGGACGGGGACATACTGAAACTGTCACTGAAGGCTCCACATACATATGTATGTGATGGTAGCTATGTGCACATAGCAATGTAGGTTGTAGTGCAATGTAAAAGTAGGTGGTACAGTAATGGGTGTTCAGCAGTACGTTACTGTGTGTATACATATGTGGACCTAAAAAGGAGTATATATATATATATATATATATATATATATATATATATATATATATATATGTATATAAATAACATGTGTATACGTATGTATATCGAGATATGTATGTATATATATATATATATATATATATATATATATATATAATATGCATATGTGTATACATAGATGGACAGGGATGTAGAAATACATTGACAGATATAGTTTCACAGTGGCATAGTATAGTACTAGGCTATCTGCAGACAGTGTATAGAATAGATTTAGAAACCTGTGCCTCTGTATAGTAGTGACAGAGTGAAGACCCCCCTACATAATAGCGTTAGTGTACTCTGCCTCTGTCTAGTAGTGACACAGAGATGACCCCTGCTGTAAACCTATGATCTCCCATCCACTTGTCAAGAATGCACATGAAGAGTGTCAGTGAGGGTCTCTGCCTAACATGAACTGGGATCCTGTTCCACAGTATGGGAAGCCTCTTAGTGATGGATCTGTCCCTACAGTATGTCCTATTCATATGTGTGCTGAGGTTTAAATCCATAGCTGTCGTGCTTCTGATGGATTTGGATTGTATGAGGTGGAACATGTCCATCACTACCAGATTGGACATGGCCTACTACATCAGGCACAGATTACCCCTACGTAGGCAGTATGCTATGGAATAGAGCATGAGTTACGTTAGACTGGCAGCATATGACAGGTGTTGCAGACCCTTGATCCACCTGGTGATGTACTCATGGGGCCCCCCTAGCTGTTGCAAGTGCCAGGTGAGGTACATACCAAATGGGGCATAGTACACAGTCATGGGCCTGATAAGGGAGGAGTATAAGGGTACAATGACCCCTTTTGATGTGGATGTGAATCCCTTCATGATAAGGTAGGAAGTCCATCCAACCACTTCGGCAACGTGGATGTCAAATGAGAGGTCGGCATTGCACAGTGTCACCAGGTCTCCAATTACTTTGTCTGTACTCAGTGGGTTATTGTCTATGTGATAATATGTAGGTACCTTGTCCATCCAAAAGGGTATGAGTATACATTACGTGGCATGCAGTGTCAGGCCATGACTCCGCCACCAGTTGTTGGTGTCCGTGAGGCCTGTCAGTAGGATGTATGTGTCAACAGGTGGATTGCCTATGGCGCCTAGTATGCAGTCATCTTTGAACATTGTCAGCCACTACCCTCCCATGTCTGCTTCCACATCTGAGAATGATATGCCGAACATGAGTAGTCCCAGGACAGAGCCCTGTGGGACACCACATGTGACTGGCTCTGAGTCTGACATGGCACCAGTGAGGTTGACTATAGGGTTTCTATCTGTTAGCTGGTTTGCAACCCATCATGTGACATATGGATTTACATGTTAGCTGTTGATCATGTCTATGATGGCAGAGTACGGTATTGTGTCGAATGCTGTAGGCAAGTCCAGGTAGGCTGTATGGACCGCTATGCCCTCAGCAATGGCAATAGTGACTGATTTGAAAAGGTCAACCAGGGTCATAAGGCAGGATCTGCCCTCTACAAAGCCAAACCGGGTGGGAACAAGTGTCTAAGTCCCCAATGTCTCTGTGTATGGGTACCATAATGATCCTTTCCATAGTGTTGCAGACCAGGCTGGTTAAGCGTATGGGGTGGTAGTTACCAGGGTCTGTAGAGGTGCCTCCTGTGTGGAGTGGGACTACTGTTGCTGTATGCCAGTGTCCAGGTACATATGCTGTAGTAAGGCTATGGCTGAATAGCATGTAATGTGCATGTGTAGCTCCTCTTGCAGTTCACTTAGCATGCAACCAGCAGTACCGTTCGGTCCCATTGCTGCTGTGTTTACAGCTCCGCTGAGGGTGGTTCCCAGCTGGACATCCAAGATGACAGGGAGGTTACAGTCAGCTGGGATAAGTAATTCCACGTGTGGGCGAGGGAGTGTAGAAACCTGCACTGAACCTGTCTGCCAGACTGTTGGCATTATCTGTGTGTTCAGTGTAGTGTATGTCACTGTGAACTAACTGTGAACACAACTGAGGGTTCCCACCCAGGTGTGTCACATAGCAGAGGAAGGCCATGTGGTTATCTGTAGTGACCATAGCGATGTCCCTCTCATTGTTGGCCTTGCATGTTTGTACAACAAAACCCATCTGTCTACTACTGCTGATGAGAGATGCCGGAACTCTATGGAAGTATGATCTGCCATGCAGTAGCTACCATCTGTTGTTATAAAAGTTGTTCAATGCTGGGGTCCACCAGACAGGATGCCTGCCCTTGGTGGAGAGGGTCATGGTTCCATTTGTGATTGCATGATCCATGCATTCTTGGAGATGTCTGTAGAAGCATATGTGAGGGTGTCTGCATTGTGGGAAGTGGATTACACTGGCCCAGTGGACATTCAGGATACCAACTCAGTTATAAGACGTGTAAAGTCGGCATGTGAGAGGTCTCCCACTGTAGTCTGTTGTGTTGTGGGGGAGGTGGGATATGTATATCCAGGGTGATTAGTCTGTGGTCAGATGTGACTAGTGAGGGGTATCCTAGTGTGTAGCACATTATCCCCATGTTTGTGATTATCAGGTCTAGTATATTATCTCCTGTTGTGGGAGAGGTGACTAGCTGTTCCATTGCATTTGACATAGTGAATACCAGGAACCTCTGGGCTAGGTTGTTTGGGGTAGAATAATGTACCCAGTGTATGTTAGGGTAGTCACACTATCCCAATATGATGGTGTGTGGTGGGACATTCATATCCTCCAATGTCTACAGGAAGGCCGACTGTGGTCCCTGAGATCGGGGGGGGTGGTCTGTAACATGCTACCAGTTGTATAGCAGGTTTGCCTATGGTTATCTGCACCTGGATGGTCTGTGATGCTTCATGTGTTGCCACTAACCTGGAGGTGTGTGTGTCCTCCATGAATATGGACACACCCCCTCCCTGTCCATTTTGTCCCGAGTCCTGGGGCCAAAATGCATGATACGGGGTATAGCCTGGTACCGCTGGTGTACTCTCAGGAGCCTTGAACCAGGTTTTCACGTACTGCACAGACATCGAGATTGGTAGAATATGTATGTACAGATGTATGTAATACACACATACATATATAGATATCTGTAGAGACTTACACATATACAGATAGATCTGACTGACAACAGACATGTCTGTATATGACTATCTCTCACTCTCTGTCCCACCCCTTCACACTCACACTCACCCTGTGTCTCTCTCTTTCACTCTCCCCCTCTCTCCCCACATCTATATGTATATATCTACATCTAGATATACATATGATATATACATATATACAAACAGATATATATCCATATACAGATATAAATATATCAATACATATATATATATATATATATATATATATATATAGACTGTGTGAGGCACATGTGTGCAGATGTCTTGCTACAGGTGCCTGGTGTCACAGGCATGGAGTGAACACCAGTGTGGATACTGGAGTACCATACCCCATTCAAAAACACTGACACCAGTAACCACCACATATGTACTTGCCTGCCCACCACTGCATGTGTCAGGGGGGAACAGGGTCAACAAGTGTACAATAGGCTCCACATCGATATACACATTGGCACACTAGTCCTGTAGTACCTGTACATGGAATGTGTCAGCGGACATGGTGTGTCAGCTATGGACATGTAGGTCACTGTACCCCTCCACACCCCACAATGTCCTACACGGTATGTACCTCCCATGACAGCTACAGATATGGAGAAGGACACAGACATATGCAAGTAACTGTGTCAATGCACTCAAACACAATACCTATGCAGAGTGACTGACAAGACCACAGAGCACACACAGACTACCTACATAGAGGTTACCTCTGCTGGATATACATAGTTCAGTCACACTCATGACAGTTGTCTCCCAACCATGGTAACAACTCCAACATCCACAACACAAATTACCTACGTCTGTCATCCTTGTCACTGCAGTATAGAGCACATGGTGGAGGTATGGGACCCTACCCACAGATATGACATATCCTGTAGTAGACCACACAGAATTAAGAAGCAAGCCTCCCCATGAGTAGATGTCAGACATACCCCTGCTGAATGTTATGCTGATAGGTAATATGCCATATGAGTCACCCTGTGTAACTGTTTGTAAGGAGCAGGTACGATCATAACACGTGTCACAAGGGGCAGGATAGCATAACAGTATGCTGCTGTAGGCCCCGGGCCAAAAGCACATTACCTACCTAGGATGCAATGCACACCCATTAACACATTGCAAACGGAATATGTGAGGTGGAATGAGTGTGCTAGTGACTGGGTGCATGTTGTGTACTGGTGTGATTGCTCACCATGACTGTCTGTCTGTCATGGTAGTGTGTGTCCATGGTGTGAGGCCAGAGACAGGTGTGTGGGGTATTGCGATCAACACATACTACATTGCCATATTTTGTGCTGTGTTACCCTGTATGTCACTGTGGTGTAGGTAGGGTTATGGCAAATAAGAGTAGTGTGCAGTACCAGTGAAATATGTAATGTGCATTGTGTGCAGTGCATGGGCTGATAATGTTCCCCATACAGTACCTTGATTCAAACCCCCAGTGTGGGGTCGTGTATTGTACCTGAAACAGTGCGTTGACTGCTGCAGTATACTAGTCTGTTGTATGGAGTGTGCCAGGTACTGTTGCACAGTTGTCGGATGAGCACTGATATCTGGTCATGTACATGTGTATCCCCCAATAGACAGACAGATGCTATATATGGTGCCTAAGTTATATCACTGCAGTCAAGTATAATGTGTATTATGTGTGCTATAGTCTGCTGACAGATATTGCTGACATATTTCCCTTCACCCTTTCAGGGACATGGTTCACCAGCGGAACCCAGTATACTCCGCTGCAGAAGAGGAGGAGATACACCAGAGCCTGGTGCGGAATTTCGCTGTACACTTTACCCGCACCAGCCAGAACCAGCAGGAGAGGGCTGCACTGTGGCAAGACCTGGTCCATCGGGTAAATGACATAGGCACACATAACCAGACATATGAGCAGGTACGCCATCACTGCAGTGATTTAATTAGAAATGTCCATCAGTGTGCGTCGGATATCCACAGGCAGCAGCTTGCCACAGGTGGTGGGGTGGCTAGACATCCGCCCCTCACCAGACTGGAGGGACTACTCCTAAGTGTTGTGGCTCCAGCACAGCAGCAACAACAACAACATACATGTGTAATGATGGAGGCTGGAGCCACACAGCAGCAGGACACAGAGCATGCAGGTAACATGCCATGTGTATGGTGACCATTCTGTACACTGTTAGGTTATGCATGTGTGGGGTGTGTCCTCGATTTGTAGCTGTTATCTTGGTAATTATTGTGCATTAGTGATAACCTCATTATCTGCAGTACACCTGTGGAAGCTAACTGTTGCACTACTGAACTGTAACATGCCCACAGTATCAATGGCACAGTTGTGCCCACTGACGATGAATGTCTCTTTTCCTCAGGTCTCTCTGGTGTAGCAGCAAGGCAGCCTATCCATGCTGGTGAGTGTGTAATACCATTACCTTCACTACTCTGTATACTAATAGCAATAATAGGCTGAAGCAGTAGTGCAATGTGTTTGATTGCAGGTGTGTTTGTGTTTGTGGGTTGATATCTCATATACTGAGGTGTGTGCATGTGTGCATGTGTGCATGTGTGCATGTGCCCATGTGTGCATGTGTACATGTGTCCATGTGTCCATGTGTGCATGTGCCCATGTGCCCATGTGTGCATGTGCCCATGTGTGCATGTGCCCATGTGCGCATGTGTGCATGTGTGCACATGTGCATGTGTGCATGTGTGCATGTGCCCATGTGCGCATGTGCCCATGTGCGCATGTGTGCATGTGTGCATGAGTGCATGTGTGCATCAGTGGTGGCATTGTGTACACATTGTAAACTGTATTTCCTGTCTTACTCCCACAGGTTCTGGTGCTGCTCTGGTGTCATGCAGCAGGGAACCTGAATCAGCTGCTGTGGATAGTGATGATGATACCTGTGTAATGGCACAGGTAGGTGTGCCAGGGTCCATCATTGGTCAGCCAATTGACACTACACAGCTGTCGACCCCCTATATGCGCACAGTCATCCTGCCAAAACATCCTTTGTCACCAAAGTCCCTAGGTAATGGACAGGATACAGTGGGCATTGACCAGGGTAATGTGGTACCAGTGGCACATGCATCCCCACACTGCAGCCATGGCCAGGGCCCTGACACGGTACCACACAGGCAGACATCCATGGGTTCTCGTGGGAGCATCCGTGGGCGTACCGCCCCTGTCAGACATGCCCACAGAGGTCTTTCAACCCCAGCTATGTTCCAGGATGTAATGCAGGCACAGTCATGTATGGAACGGTACACCAGACAGGGTCTGAGGGAGCTGAGAGCATGTTGCACAGCCATGAGTGACAGTATGCGTGATGTTGCGGCTGCCATCCGCAACTTCACTGACATCATTGACAGACGTTGGGGGGACACATTAGATCTGTTCCACAACTATATGTCCATGAGCCAGGGCAATGGTGGACGGTTGAGGCATCGACGTGGCCGTATGCCAGCAATAGCAGCAGCTGGCAGCCGTTGCAGACGACAGCAGGGCCACGGACGCTCACATAGTGGCAGCATCAGCCCCAGCAATGCTGGGTCTGTGCTGTCATCGGACCGCCCCAGGAGACCACGTGCACATGGTGCTGGACAGTCCCAACAGGGACCTGTCTCCAGTCAATGAACACCTGCTTCTGATGACAGTACCCAGTCTGGATTGGTTCCTGATACGGTCTGTAGCACCCCTGCCAGGCACAGGTACCATATCCATGGCCACAGACAGTGATCTGTATGTCCTGGCAGGTACAGTCTGCGGCTGTCCACAAACACCTGTATATGGCAGCCATGAGGTGGGACTGTGTGCATTCATACACACATGCAAAGTGATAACACCTAGGGCTACCGCATACATGCACACACTGCAATCAACATTGCCCCATCTTGTACTGCTGTCCCTCACCAACACACACACACAGACATGTCAGTTGGTTGTATCAGTGGCAGACTCAGGCATACCAGGTACACACCTTGTGCATATGATGAAACTGTGCCACCTCCTGCAATCTGTAAGATCGGTGCAGGAACAGGTTAACATGGTGCTGATGCACAAGGTGACTACATAGACATACTGTAATAGTATGATGTTGACAACAGTACAGTGTAATTATAGCATTGTGGGTATATACCAGCATGCCTGATGCAGTTACAGTGAATGTCATTGTATTGTTTTGTACACCCATACTAATTACCACAGTGTTCTGTCTGCACATCTTTGCATACTGGTGGTGAGGCTGTGAAGGGATGGCCACCTACATAGGTAGCACAGGGGATACAACAATGTACAATGATGGCCATGTCAACTGCGAGTTGCATGCTGTCCACACAAGACTGTGCAATGCAGATGTTTCAGGATGTTGATATCTGTGCAGTACTACACAGCAGGTTCAGGGCTCACAAGAGCACTCTAGCACTACAAGGTCACACCTCATACCATGCATAACAGCACCAAAACACAGAACTAACTATGACAGGAGGGAGAGTGTCCATACATGTCAAGGATACTGTTGTGCCAGGACAGGTAGCATACATCATACTACGTCTGGAACTGCTGAGTGAGGGCTCAGTGTCTGTTATTTCAGATGTGTATTATTACAGGTATGAGCACTTGGGTATCAGGCCAGTTATTCAACATTACGAAGGTACGTGGTCTATACACTTGTGGGGGTTGCGGCTGGACCCAGCCCATCTGACCGGGGAATGTCTGGGTACTGGCTTAGAGTGCCTGCATATATGCACTGTTACATACTGGAAGTCGTACACCTTGTTTATTGTAGCATAGTCTACATACAGGCCTGCTGACTGTAGCTTTGTTTGTATGCATGTTTGCCTGTTATGCTCCTGAAACACTGATTCCACCTGCGGTGCAGATATACAGTGCCTCTGTGGATCCCTAGTGACATCTGTGTTGCTTACTGTACTGATGTCCATGTGTCACTTGACAGAACGTCACTCTTTGACCTGTTTGCATGTAGCTTGCCTGTAACACATTGCATATGATGTACCTCACATTTCCTCAAGACAGCATTCATATATGCCAGCACTAACAATTCAGGAGCACTACACCCTCACATAGTCACCTTGAGTACCTTGTTCCCCATTGGCCCTATGTGTCGTTACTTAGTGTGGGAGTCACAATGCTATGGTAGCATGTGCAAAGGTCACCTGTCGATCTACTCTCAGGTCCAGTTGGTGAATCTGTGAGTCATGTGGCAATGTTACAGCTGCAACAAACAAATGCTTCCCCTGCACGTCAGGAACTGCACGGCTCCAACTGAATACCTCCAACAACAAAAAATGAGCCAGCATCAAGCAGATGAATAGTGTCCAAAGGAGCAGTTTAATAAAGACTACTCCAACAGCAAAAAGGCATCCCAAAACATACCGGTTTCGGCAATGGTTAGAAACCCAGCCTTCTTCAGTGTACAAAAAGGAGCCCAAGACAAAAATGCTGTATTTAAACACATAGGACCATGCTGATTGGTTAAAAGATAACAATCATATGCTGATCATCAAACAGCATAAAATAACAAAAAATAATTTGTATAATCAAAATGCATTCAATCACAGGGCTGGAGTGCATACATATAATAATTAATTATTAGAGTCAATATTATAATGACAAATAAAAATATATAAAAATAAAAATGAAAATGTAAATGATCTCATGAACTGAATGTAGAACAACATTTATACATGAGCTAAATAGGTACGTAGACAAAATTCATATTACATCAGAATGCATGCTTCAAATATTGGAATTAATAAATCCAATATAAATCTATATAAGGTCTAAATATAATAGTACCATATGTTGCTCAAAGCCTGTATAATATGTTGAATTTATAAACAATCATTTAATCCAGGACTAAATAATGCTCCTAATTTAAGTAATCCATTTCTTTTCTTTGAGGTTCAGTTTGTTGTGCCAACCACTCTTGTTGGTCCTGTCACCAATTATTTTGTCAATAACAGTAAAATGAAACTTGGCAGTATTATGTATTAGTGTATGTTTGTATAGTGCATTAGTGATTTTGTGGCATCTAATGTCACTAAGGTGCTCAATACGTAATTTGACTGGTCTTGATGTCTGTCCAACATAAAATGAATGGCAGGAACAACATGCCAGATAGACAGCCCAGTCTGTGTTGCAGTTTGCAAAAAATCTAATATCAAAGACTATATTAGTATTCCTACTAGTGAATTCCTTAGTTTTTTAACATATGTTTACAGTTGACACAATGGCCACATGGAAAGGAGCCAATAAGTCTATCACCCAAAATTGTGGTTTGATATACTTGTGGTAATGATGACTCAAAATGGTGTTTGTAGTGATTGAAATGACCAGCCAAATTCTTTCCCTTACGGAAAGAAAAAGGCACTTATCAGGAACAATATTTTTGATTCTGACATCAGCCTCCAAAATGTTCCAGTTGTCCCTAACAATCTTAATAAAGTTATTGGTATTCCTACCAAATGTTGTAGTAAGTCTGAGTTTATTTGGCTTGTTATTTTTCTTCTTATATGTTAGTAAGTTGGGTCTATGTAGACCCATGGCATGATTCTGAGCCATGGTCACGTATCCTGAACAATAGCCACGCTCAATGAATCTATTATGCAAATCCTGAGCATGATTGACATAAGTAGTGTTATCAGAACAATTCCGCCTAATCCTAATAAATTGTGATTTAGGGATGTTCTTTGCAATGTGTTTTGGATGAAAGCTGGATCGTGGAGAATAGTATTATATTGGGGGAATTTTCTATAGGTTTCAGTTGTTAAAGTATTGTCATTATTCCTAGTCACCAAAACATCCAAAAATGTAATGGATTCCCGATTGTAAGTGATAGTGAATTGTATGCCCCATATATTATCATTAAGGTATTCCATAAATTCCTGAAGGTATGGAATATCCGATCTCCACACCATCCAGCAATCATCCAAATATCTACGCCAGATGTCAATTTCCGGCAAAAACAAATTATGTGTATCATCATAAATCATAATATGTTCAATATAGGCCATGAACAGATCTGCATAAATGGGGGCAAAAGATGCCCCCATAGCAGTACCTCTGATCTGTAGATAACAATCCTGGTTGTAGAAAAAAACATTCTTAGTCAAAACATGCTCAGTAAGATTCAACAAAAGGGTATTGAAACCTGGTTGATATAATTTAGATTCATTGAGCCAAAATTCAATAGCATCAAGTCCACCCCAATGTGGAATGTTAGTGTAAAGTGAACTTCGTCCAAGGTACATAGTAACCAATCCGTTTCCAACTGCATGTCATTTATAATACTCAAAATTGAGTAGTGTCTTGTATCGTGATCTTACATATAGTAGCAATGGCTTTAAATGCATAGTTAGGAATTCGAAAGAGGTTCAGTTATCGACCCCATGCCTGATACAATCGGCCTACCAGGTGGATGTAAAAGATCCTTATGTATTTTAGGCAAAAATAAATATATTGTCTTGTAGGATCATTAATAGTTAAATGATGACATGTTTTTGTCAATAATGCCATTTTCGACAGCAGAATTCAAAAGTCATCAATATCCTTTTGAAAACCAAGGTAGGGTCAGTGGCATTTTAGTATAGTATTTAACATCATTAAGTTGTCTGTGTGCTTCAATATCATAGGCACACCAATCCAACACTACCACTGCCCCTCCTTTGTCTGCATTGATAATGACTAAATCTTTATTATTTGCAAGTTCCTCAAGACAAACTTTTTCAGCATCAGTAATATTGTTAGGCATAGGTCTTTCACAGTTATACTTGAAATGTAACTCATTAAGTACACTTTTCAGAAAGAGATTGACAGCGGATGCATAGGAGGAGTAAAATTTGAAGCATGATATTTGAAACCTACATGTTGTGAATCTGCAATGTCTCCTTGTTCCTGGAAAAACAATTTTAAATTAATAAGCCTACAAAATGAAAATAAGTCATTAGTGAATGAGTCTTCTGGAACAAAAAAACCGGGAATGAAGGATAAACCTTTATTTAACAAAGATGTCTGTTCCTCTGATAGTGTAGTACTTGAGATGTTACATACATTATTTATTTTTTGGTCAAAATCTCCAACAGATTTTGTAGACTGGTAACTCTTTCCGTGCTTCCTACCCCCCCTCCTCCTCCTGCCCTCGTTCCCTAAAGGGATACATAGTTTTTTTAGGGGTAGGGGAGTCCATGGTGGACTGTGTGTCAGTATCTGTGCCAGATGAGGTTTCCAAATCAGTGGACTCAGTATTATTATTATGCCCTTTTAGTATGGACCGTGGGCGTTTCCTTTTGGATTTAGAAACTTGTTTCCTAACATTCTGTCCTTCCTGAAAGCGGACATGTCTGACATTCTTGAAAGGTTGTCCCTTATCATAATCAGAAATGTCACGAGTAAATTTTTGAGTTTTCTTTCTTTTAAGATGGTATCAAAAGTCAACAGTTCAGTACTCAATTTAGATAATAAAACCGGAAAAAAAGTTTCATTTTGGTATTGGTTACATTCCTCAATCAAATTCAAAACTATAGTAGTTTCACTCTCAATGATTCTAGTATAATGCTCAGATAAAGCTTTAACAAACTTCATCGAGCATTCTTGTTGTATAAGATTCCACTCAGAAAGTAAATTATCGTCAGGATTCACCACCAATGGCTGTATTTTCACTCTGAGACCCTAGGGCAAATGCCCTTAGCCAAATATGCCTTGAGTAATTTGTGGTGCCAAACACTGGATCTCAAAGCTTTCATATTTTTATTAAGTGAAGCAAATTGCTGTTCACATTTTTGTTCAGGTTTTAATAACGCGTTATATTGCCTGAAGTAGTGTTCTCATTTCCAATGCCAAATGCAATATCATCTTTATCTGATGATAAATCCAAAAGAAGCTTTTGGAGATCCATGTTATTAACCAAAAATTCTATGAGAAACCACGGCCTGTATGTCAAGATCAAATAGTCAAGCAATAGTTAGACAATAATGGCTACACCCCATAAAACTCAAAAATTAATTTGTCATAGCCACGTCTAATACAGGTCAATAATGGTATTTACATCTTAATTTTAATATGAATAATCAAAAAGATTAATGTTTGGCCCACAATTAACCTTTATTAATTAGTATTTAGAAAATTATATAAAAAATTTTGTAATCAGATAGTCCAAGTGAAAATCAATTACTTAGGATACAAAAATCCGACTAGAATCAATGGAGTGAAAACAGATAGAAAATTGTTCTGATATGTTTAAATATACTGAACTTATTCCTGTATTTTCCAAATATAATCATACATATCCAGGACAAATACTGACACAGTCAATCAGTCTCATGTAGATTGTTAATTACTGCTGGAATAAACTAAGTCATAAAAATACTAAGAGATTATTTGTATATGTAATCATATAGACCGGTACATATAGGATGGATAGAAAGCAATTGGGTCTATCATACCTATTATATAGTATCAAAAAGATAGGTAAGTGTCAACAATAGTCTAATGAAAATATGTTGTGAGTTAATTGTAAAAACTCCAAAAAGGATGATATAATAATCCTGACCAAAAACTGTGAGGTACAAAAACCTAAGCCCTACTCAGTGTTTTGTAATGGCTATCTAAATGGTTATGTATAAATAGCCAAATATACTAGTTTTCATGCACAATTGTCAGCTTATACTTGAACATAATATATATATCCAATGAAAAATAAGACAACCATTAATATAGTTGTACAACCAATATATGCATGCCTAATAATAAACAAAAATTATTTCCACAATAAAATAATAAATAATGTATATAGTCAAACCCTGTTACAAAAAATAAAAAACTCTAAACCTATATAAATGTGGCACAATATTAATATGGAATATTACTAGGACAATAATGATGAAAAATAGCTGACAGCCCCTACATGAAATGTTGTTGTCGTCAGCCAATATGAAAATCATATATTTCTATATATATACTAGGTTCAGTTAACGAACAGTAAAGATAGATTAGGCCTATCAAAGAATGTCCTTGAATATTGGCATGAGTATCCCATCAAGTTTTAGCTATTAACACAAATATCCCATCAGATACCATGGAAAGGAATCAAATATCTGCAACAGTTATGTCTAAGTTATCAATATGTGCAATGGAATAGTTCAGAAAAAGTTGCGATGTAGTCTACAAATAGCAAGCCAAAAATAAAATGGCTGTTATAAGAATTAAATGTATCAGTTGTTACCAAATGTTATAACAATCATGAACATATAACAAACACAGAGTCAACATTAATGCAAAAAGACCCTGTTGTAAATAAGGCCTTAAATGGTCGTTATGATCCCAAGGTAAATATCATGTAACATATATATTTTTTATGGTGGTATACCCAAAATAGAATCACAATTAACCTTATTTTGTATATTAATCCACTTGTTCAGAGGTTGCACCAATAATATCAAAATGTAAGCACATAATATCCCAAGTCATTCAAACATGAAATATGTAACAATCCTAAAGAGGTTGTGTAATCACAAATTCCAAAATATGTAAGCTAAACACATAGTTACATATAGAATAGCATGTTTCAAAATTGTTTTCCCCTAAAGGAAAAGCGTATTACAAACAAAATGTCATTTTACACATGCAGCTTGCAGCAACTGATATCAAACAAACAGTTTTCAAATCGTCGTAAAAGACACTAATGATGTGCAAACATGCTACAAGCATGAAATATATAGCAGCCCAAATAGGATAGTGTAGTCACAATTTCAAAATGGTATTTTAACTAAACACATAGTCAAAATTAAAATGGCACAGTTCACGATGTATTCTCCCAAAGAAAAGATGTATTTCAAACAAAATGTTCTCCTACACGTGTAGCAGTCAACGGCTGGCACCAAACATTCAATCTCCCAAATCGTCAATCCATAGTACACTACTCACATGTATTTGTCCATGGCGTGAATATTAAATCGCCATTACAAAACAGTAATTAAATTCCCCTGGTACAAAGATGTATAGTCCAAATAGCCATAAAAGGAATCACCATTCACCCGATACATGTGCTCCAAGTCCAAACACTCTCAGCTGTATATACGCACACGAAGATGATATCCCACGCGTAGAAAATGATACAAATAAGAATAATCCAATGTCAATATGACCATAAGTACAAAACACTTCAAATAAGGAATAGAAAACCACCCCAAGTAATGCGAACTCAAGTCCTGAAAAGCATTATACCAACCGCATGGTCACAAATCACGAAGACACAGTCCACCATGGTTTTCCCCAGCAGGAGCGAAAAGGAAGTACAACAAACAAATGCTTCCCTGCACGCCAGGAACTGCGGCTCCAACTGAATACCTCCAACAACAAAAATGAGCCAGCATCAAGCAGATGAATAGTGTCCAAAGGAGCAGTTTAATAAAGACTACTCCAACAGCAAAAAGGCATCCCAAAACATACCGGTTTCGGCAATGGTTAGAAACCCAGCCTTCTTCAGTGTACAAAAAGGAGCCCAAGACAAAAATGCTGTATTTAAACACATAGGACCATGCTGATTGGTTGAAAGATAACAATCATATGCTGATCATCAAACAGCATAAAATAACAAAAAATAATTTGTATAATCAAAAATGCATTCAATCACAGGGCTGGAGTGCATACATATAATAATTAATTATTAGAGTCAATATTATAATGACAAATAAAAAATATATAAAAAATAAAAATGAAACCGCTGGCTCATTTTTTGTTGTTGAATGTTACAGCTGCCTCATGTACACAGACAACCCTCTCCCCTTCCCATACATGTACAACACATGTGAGAGATGCAACCACATAGCCAAACTGGGGGCTAAGCTCTGTTTACACAGCACTGGCATTCCCTGTCAGGTGGAGTGGGATACTACAGTGAATACAGTACCATTCTCCCATAGACCTGCCATGACCACAATCCAAACACAGACACACACAGGTACATTATTGGGCTCTCAGAATAGCATCCTGCCTGAGCAGCTGACACCTGCAAAGCAGACACACAAGCAAACATTACGCCAGAGCAGAGCACATGCGACACATAGCTCACAAAGCCTGTGTGCCTAACAGTGTCAGGCCATACGGCTAAACAACACACCTGCTACAGTTGTATGAGGTACCTCTATTGACACGTACACAGTGGTCCTGCTCCCAGGCTGAACAAGGTGATGGTCACGCTGAGCTGCCCATCGGGCACTATGATCCACCACATAACACAAGCAAAGCAGTCACTCCAAGGCATGTAGCAGTATGACTCAGTCATTGTCTGTGCCAGTGTGTATGACCTCTGACGCACCTCCCTGGACTACATGTTAGGGGACATGGAGGGGCTCTCTGAGGTTGTGGCACAGGCTGGTATGACCCTGGCTTTGGGTAGCATCTCACCCTCACCATGAATGCTGCCACAATATGTAGACAGGATCATCGGTTTCTGCACTTAACGTATCATTCAGTGACATCCAAAGGGGACCCAATGCCTGTCAGTGTGGGATTACATGCTGGACATGCCACATTGCTTTGCTTGGGACAGCTTGCACCTGTCACCCATGGGCCATTGTATATTGGCAGAGGCTGTTGCTACACACATACTGCCTTTGTATGCAAGGCTGACATTACATAGCCACCTACACAGGTAGCACACGGGATGGGACACTAATAACAATGCTACTCAACAGCAGCAGTGTAAACCTCAAGATGCATGCAGTGGAATCTGTCCTTAGCATGGGGTAAAGCAATATCCGTGCAGTAACAGACTCCTGGTACAAGGCTCCCAGGTGCACACCATCAGTGCCAGGTCATTCCTGATACCATGCTTGTCATCCCCTACACATGCTCCAAAACAGAACAGGGGGGATGTATCCAAAGGCACCTCAGATACACACACCCCCAGGTTGGTGGCACTGCACAAAGCATCAGAGCCTCTCCATGTGCAACACACAGTGGGTTAGATTGCCTTCAGGTTCATAGCCTGGCACACACCACACTCCCATACCCAGGAAACCCACTTGGCCTTCCTGACAACACTGGGAATATGACAGTCTCTGCACACACCATTATATGGTTGTACTGCAACTACCCAAACATACAGTGTGAGTATTATTCTAGCTGCAAGACCCTATCTGAAGGTGTCTTATCATTCATTCCCTGCATTGCTATGGAACAACTTGTTACCACTCCCACAAGTGGTGACAACATGCTGCACCTGTTCATCACCAACATGTGGACTATATGCTCCAGACCAATCAGCTGGTGGGATGACACCATCTACAGCCCACACTGTATAGTCACATACCACATGCAGCCCCTGCACAGAACACCCCAGTCATACAGTTGTCTGATGCATATTCCATGTATTCACAGGAGGCAGGCTTCGGACATGGGAACTCTTGCAGTTCACAGGTACATATGTGTAGGTGGCACACACATACATCATGTGTGCATTGACATTACTGATATAATGTATGTTGTGCAATATTGGGAACAACACCCCACACACATGGACAAACTGTGTGACAAAATTACACATGGCATTTGTAGGATACAAACCCCTACCTAACTATGTTAGATCACTTGTGAGAGTCACATTAGCAGAGCACGCTATTTGCATTACTGGGGGGATTGCTTTCTCCTGCTGTACTTATAGGGTGCTGACATCATCAGTGTTTAAACAGTGGAATATGCAACATGTTTTGTGTAGTACTAGTTGCCAAAAGGGACATTTCTCATACACATGGAATTGCACACACTACTCCCCCATACACAGTCACTTGCAGGATTCAAACCCCTACCTAACTATGTTATGACACTAGTGAGAGACGCATTAGCGGAGCGTGCTATTTACATTACTGGGGGGATTGCTTTCTCCTGCTGTACTTATAGGGTGCTGACATCATCAGTGTTTAGACAGTGGAATATGCAGCATGATTTGTGTAGTACTAGTTGCCAAAAGGGACATTTCTCATACACATGGAATTGCACACACTACTCCCCCCATACACAGTCACACACACATTGGGCACTTGCAGGATTCAAACCCCTACCTAACTATGTTATGACACTTGTTAGAGATGCAGTAGCGGAGTGCGCAATTCACATTACGGGATATAATTTCTGCTCCTGACATATGTATAGTGTGCTGACATCATTATGGATGAAGAGGTATGTACATCTGTTACTATCCATCAGTAAGGGGGAGAGCATATCTATGCATTAACTTTGCACAGGCACAGTGGCCTACTGTACTGTGGAGACAGACGCCAAATACACTGTGGATAGCCTTCTGTATTCCATAGGGACAATGGTCAGGTATTGCACTCTACGGCCATATGTTTACCTGTCAGATGCACGTATCTGTTGCTCATATACTGTTTGTGGGTCTTTATTGCCATAGCCTTCCCTATCTCTATAAACAACATGTGTACTGTGGGAGATGTTTGCATATGAGTGGGATCCAGTATTTTACTTATGTCTCTGTTTTAACTTCACTGTGTGCACTGGGAAGATGTCTGTATTGTGGGAGGTTCCTGTGTTAACACATAGAAATGCCAGATGTGTGTGCAACTGCTGAACTGTGACATGGCCTAAGTATGTGAGCATGCCCAGTTCACAGTCTGTATGGCTTCTTGACTGCCACATCTTATTTATCTAAGTGTGCGAGCATGCCCAGTGTGACCTTTCCTTATGTTTGGATCTGTGGACCACCACATTTCTGTTTGTGTGTGGACACCATCTATATATCACATGTACAGTTGAGTGTTGGACATCAGGTTGTGTTCTTACTGCCCAACTGCTGTGTGTCTGAACCTAACAGGCATTATGCTGTGCCTGCAGGGTTGCCATGGGATAGTTTGCATACAGTTGTCATCATCCTTTCCTGCTGACCAAACAGTTGTATTGTTGTATAGTGTACTGGTGCAAAACATTCACTGTGGTGGACAGTATGATCTGTTTCAGTCCTATCACTGCTTGTAATGTTTATAGTGAGCACACCAGACTGGTTGAGGGCCAGTTGTGCAGCTATGACCATGTTGCATTTTGTTCAGATATGGACAGCTTAGTACATGATTGTCCGACATTGTTATTGTATTACACAACTTGTGTGGACAGTGACAAACAATGGCGATGTGCCCTAGTCCATTTGTAATGCTAGTCAGAGAGTGTTTGTCCTTCAACACACATTTACTGGTGTTTTCCAGGACATATTTCATGGTTAGTGTGCTGTGCCTCTGTCTACCCATGACATACAGGTGATATCCAGGGTACACCTGCCATCTCCCATCCAGTCATCATGATTCCTCTGGATGACAGTCACTGAGGGACTCCCTGGATATCCTGTAGTGGGAGTTTAGTCATGAGTGGAGTGAGCTTCTGGGTTGTGGACCAATCAGTACAGCATGCCCTGTTTATGTCTGTGCTGGGGTTCAGGCTTGTCAGCTGCATAGGTCACCAGCATTCAGTGTTTACATGGTGCCAAATGTCCATTGATACCAGGTTGGTCATGGCTCAAAACATCAGGCACAGTTCACCTCCAGCCAGGCAGTATGGCACTGTGTGGAGCTGCAGTTACTTTACTCAGGAGACACATGGCATCTGTTACAGCTCTGCAATCCTCCTGGTGGGGTATTTGTGTGGTCATTCCAGTTGCTGCAGGTGTCTGCTATGGTACATCCCACAGGGGCCATTGTACTCAATTGTGAGGCTGCAGTTTGTTTAATCAGCCAACACATGGCATCTGTTCGAGCTCTTTGACACTCCTGGTGAGGTACTTTTGGGGTCTTTCCAGTTGATGGAGGTGTCTGCTGAGGTACATCCCAAAGGGGCCATTGTACTCAATTGTGAGGCTGATGAAGGATGACTGCAGAGCCACAATGACCTCCCCTGATCTAGATCTGACTACCTTCATGATTAGGTGGGTATATGGTATGTTTCTGTAACCACTACAACCACATGCTTGTCCAATGCAAGATATCTATCAACTTGTGTCCCCAGGTCTCTTATTACTTCTTCAGTACTTAATGGGTTAACACCTATGTGGTAATTGGTGGGCACTTACTGTATATCCACAGGGGATGACTATACACTTTTCTGCAATTAGCTTGCTGACATGGCTATGGCACCAGTTGTCTGTTTCGATGTGGCCCTTTTGTGGGATGCTTGTGTCAGCTGGAGGGTCAGATATGGTGGCCAGTTTGTAGTCCTCTGCAAACTTCTTCAGACACAGTCCTTCCATGTTGGCCTGTACCTATGGGACATATATACCAAACAAGGGAGGTCCCAGGACCGAGCCTTATGGGATGCCAGTTGTATCTGGTTTGTAGTCTGACATGGCTGCAGCATTTCTGACCATGTCAGTTCTGTCCTTGGGCTGGTTTGCAACCCCTCTACTGACATAGGGGTTTATATTTAAGCTGGTGAGCCTATCTATAATGAACATGTGGGGTATTGTATGGAAGCCTTTTGCAAGGTCCAGCTAGGCTGTGTGGACCACATTCCCCTCATCAATGGCCTTAATGACTGTTTCAAATGAGTCAAACATGTTTAAGGGGCAGGATCTGCGCTTAAGAAAGCCACACTGGGTAGGGTCCAGTGTCAGTAGGTCCCCAATATCTTTATGTCTGAGGTACATGCTGATCCTTTCCATAGCTTTGCAGACCAAGCTTGTCAGGATTCTGGGGTGGTAGTTTGCAGTATCCATTCAGGCAACACCTTTGTGGAGAAGGACCACTGTTGTTGTACACTGCTCTTTGGGTACATATCCTGTGGTAAGGCTGACATTGAGCAGTAGTGTTATATGGCGTTCTGTTCTTCTTGGAGTCCATGTTGGACTCCGCCCAGGACACCATCTCGTACCATTAATGCTGTGTGTTTTGCTTTGTAGATGCTGTCTGTTACCTCAACATCTGCAATGTCGCACTCTGCTGGGATAGATATTTGGCATTTGGGGGGGGGGGGAGTTTGCACTGAACTTGTCAGGTTGGATGTTGGCAATGTGTGTGTGTTTGGTATATTGTTGGTATTATTTGAGTGATGCAGAGCATATCTGTGAATTCCCAACAAGGCTCCTACCATCAGTTAAGAAAGCCTTGTGATTATCCTTAGTGTCCTGTACAATTTGTATCTTCATAGGTTCATAGGTTCATACTAGGCTATCTGCCCTAGGTCATTTATAAGCCTAGCCAGAGTGTGTGTGGCTTTTGCCACCCCTTGCTATGTGAATATTATGGCCATTTAGGATTTACTTTACTGTGCCTCTGTCTAGATGTGACACAGTGAAGACCCCCAGTGTACATCTACGATCACCCATCCACTTGGCAAGATTCCTGTTGAAGAGAGTCAGTGAAGCGCTCTGCCTAACATGGAGTGGGATTCCATTCCGGGGTGTAGGGAGCCTCTGGGTTATGTATCTGTCCCTCCAGCACATCCTATGTCATTATGTGTTGAGGTTGACATCTCTCGCTCTCAGAGCTCTGATGGATTTGGGTTTTCTGGGGTGGAGCATGTCCATTAATCCTGTGTTGGACATGGCCTTGTACAACAGGCATACAACGCCTCTGCATAGGCAGCATGTGACTGCATACAGCTGGGGTGTCTACAGCCAGGCAGCATATGACATATATTTGAGACCCTTTATCCTCTTGGTGAGGTACCTTTGAAGTCTTTCTAACTGCTGCAGGTGTCGGGTGAGGTACATCCCAAATGAGGCATTGTACTAAATTATGGACCTGATAAGAGAACAGTATAGGGGCACAATGACCTCTCTTAACGTAGATGTGATTCCTTTCATGATAAGGTGGCCAATATAGAAGGTCTTCCTAGCCACGTTGGCAATGTGAGTGTCACATGACAGGTTACTGTCCACTTGTGTCCCTAGGTCCCTGATTACTCCTTCCATACATAATGGATTACCACCTATGTGGTTATTTGTGAGTACCTTGTTTGGTATTTGGTGAGACATTCATACTGTCCAGTGTCATCAGGAAGGCTGAGTGGGGTTCCTGTGTGTGAGAGTGTGGTCTGTAGCATGCTACAGACTGTACAGCAGTTTTGCCTATGGCTAGTTGCACATGGGTGGTCTCCGATGCTTCATGCATTGTCAGTTACCTGGACGTGTGGGTATCTTTGCTGAATATGGATACTCCCTCTCCTTTTATGGTCTGCTCCAGGTTTTGGGGCCAAGATGCATGATATGAGGTATAACCCGGTAGTGCTGGTGTGCTCTCAGGAGCCTTGCTGCAGGTTTCTGTCACTGCACAGACATCAATGTTATCCATACTGGGGAGGGCCTTGGGAGCATGCATCTTGAGGTTTAGACGTCTGGCATTGGGCAGCATTACCCTTATGTTTCTTTCCACTTATGTTTTCTAGGGAGGTGGGTTAGTCTTTTCAGCCTTGCCTACAAAAGGCTCTATGGAGGTGGCAAGAGCCTTAGCCAATATCCAGATGCCCAGGGGTGACAGGTGCAAGCCATCCCTGGCAAAGCAGCGTGGCTTGTCAAGCATGACATCCTAAGCAGACAGACATTGGATCCCCTTGGAATGACACCAGTAATTGTGCCACTTGTTAGAGCTGATCATTCTGTGTTTGTACTGTGGCATCATTCTTGGTGAAGGTAGGATGCTGCCCAAGGTTAGAGTCATACCGGCCTGGCCTACATAATCGGAGAGCTCATCTATGTCTCTTTTCATGTAGTCCGGGGAGGTACGTCTCAGGTCATTCACACCAGCATGGACAATGACTGCATCATATTTGTACTTGCTTTGGGGTGACCTGCGTGCTTGTGTTATGTGGCGTATTGTAGCAGCCTACAGGCAGCTTACTGTACCCTTTCCCTTGTTCAATCTGGTGAGTGGGTCAGCAGTGTGTCTGACTATGGAGTCACCTATTACAACTGTATCAGGCATGTTGTTTCTTCTTCTGGCCTGTGACTGTTTGGCACACCAGCTTTGTGTACTGTGTGTTGCATGTGCTATGTTTGGAGGTAGTAGTTGCTTGGGTGTCTGCTTTGGAGGCCTCTGTTGATGTGGTGTGTTTGTAATTAGAGCCTCCTGGAATGTTTTCTGTGTTTATGTCTTTGGTTTGCAGTTGAGATAGGTCTATGTGAGACTGGGTTTGTGGTATGTGTGGTTACCTTCTCCTCCTGACTAGTTTTGACAGTACTGAGTTGAGAGAGCTCAGCCTCTGGTTTGGATAAATGGTTGCATCTCTCACATATATTTGTATTTCTTGGGGGGAGGAGAGGGTTGTCTGTGTACATGGGGCAGGTGTAACATTGCCTCAAGATTCACAGATTCAACTTGTTGTAGCTGGTCTTAGTGGATTGTATGAGTGGACATATTTTATTGCCATAATACTGATCAGAGATTACTTCCCTTTTTAGGTTTGCTCTATCATGTAGTAGCTTCCTCATTCTCTTGCATGGTTTGGTAATGGCTGGGGTCCACCATGCCAAATGCCTGCGTGTATGGCATTGTGTCTTGGTTTTATTTGGGATTGCATAATCCATGCATTCCTGGCAGTGTTCATGGAATGCAGGTATAACGGGTTCTGAGGTGTGGCCCATATTTTGCACAGGCACAGGGCCTTTACTGGATTCCACATCAGTTTGGAGGAGTGCAACATTTGCTTTACACATGTTTTTCACTGTGGTTTTCTGGCCAGGGACTGTGGTCAGGATGTGTATATCCAGTGTGATTACTCTATGGTCTGATCTTACCAGTGAGGGATACACTTCTCATCTGGCCATACAGTATCCATGTTGCTGATTATCACATCCAGTACGCTTACCCCTCTTGTGGGAGTGGTACGTTGTTTCTGAGCATTTTGGTTTATGGATTCTAGGAACCTTTGTCCTAGGGTGTTGGAGCTAGAATAATGCTCCCAGTCTATGTTTGGGTATTTTCAGTCACCCAATATAATGTGGTTTGGAGAGCTTGATATATTCATGTATTCCAACATAGGCCAAGTGCAGTTCCTGGTGTTAGGACAGTAGTCTGTAGCAGGCTATAAACTGGGAGGCAGTTTTAGCCACTGTTACTTGACCATGGCTAGTCCATGCTGCTTCCTGTTGTGGTACCAACATGGGGGTGTGGTTATCCTTGACAATTATTGCTAGTCACCCTCCTTTTGTAGCTTGTTCCATGTTTTGGGGCTGTAAAGCACAGCAGGAGGTGTAACCTGGTAGTGTTAGGGTGCTGTTGTGAGCCTTGACCCAGTTTTCTGTTACAGATCAGATATCAACATTCTCCATGCTGAGGGGAGTTTAGACTGCATGCATCTTGCTGTTTAGACTTCTGGCATTGGGTAACATTACATCTAGGTTCTTATCCCTTGTGATACCTATGGAGGTGGGTTTGTGTTTTGAGCCTTACCTATTCAAGGCCCGCTGGGGGTAACAACAGCCTTTGCCAGTATCCATACGGCCAGGACTGATAGGTGCACACCACCCCTAGCAGGTGGAGCATCATGTCATGCTCAGCATGTCATCCCAGGCTGGCACGCATTGGATCCCCTTTGACTAACAGCAATACTTCAGCCAATTATTGCAATTGATCATCTCATCTTCATATTGTGGCATCATGCTTGGTGAGGGCAGGATGTTAGTCAGGGTCATCAAGTTTGCATATACTACATGGTGTTACATTGCTTAACACATGGCAATTATGTCTCAGGTGGTGCTGAAGGGTTGCCTATGTTGGATGCACATACTACACTCCCTGTACATGTTTGAAAGCAGGTTGTGTCAACTTAGGCATCCCTTTTACTATATGTGTGAGTCGGAGAGAGGTATCATTTCCAGGGTCCCTACTGAGCCAGTGTATGTGCTATGCATTGCCGCTTTGCCAAGGCCAAGGCATACTGGGCACGCCTCCTTCTGCCTACTGGGGCAGGCTCAGGTTGTTCCTCCTCCGAGTCACGCTCTGCCTGTGATTGACTTGGCAATGGTGGGGGGCTGTTTGGCCCAGCCCTATACTGATCCTGCTGCAGCTGTTTTCGCAGAATCATATTATGTAGCATAGCACATACCATGACAATTTGGGTACATGTAGTTGGTGAGTACTGCAAGGCTCCACCAGATGTGTCCAGGCACCGGAAACGTGACTTGAGCAGCCCAAACACATGCTCGATTACATTTCGTGTTTGTGCATGTGCCTAATTATGGCGTTCCTGTTCAGGTGTGTGTGTATTTCTGATGGGTGTCATCAGCCACGGCTCCAGTGCATATCCAGCATCCCCTACTAAGTGACCATGTGGGATGTCCCCACTGGCAAATGTCTGGTACAGCTGCGTCAGATGCCAGATATGGGAATCATGGTAGCTTCCAGGGCAGCCAGCACACACATTCATTATTATGCCCTGGGCATCACACATGACCTGGCAGTTGATGGAGGGGAAGCTCTTGCGGTTAATGTAGGCCCTACCCTGCTCACCAGCTGGTGCTTTGATGCGTATATGCGTGCAGTCTATTGCACCCACTACCTCAGGTTATTCCGCTATTTGCTGGAAGAGACGCATATTGCTGGCCAATGCCTCACGGGAATTGGGGAAATATACATGATCTCCGACATGTGCTGACATGGCATCCAGGAACTGGTGCAGTACCCTGGATGCCGATGCCTGTGAGATCCCCATCATATCACCAGTTGGTCTCTGGAAGGTACCTGTTGCTAGTATTCTTAAGCCAACACATACCTTGGTTTCCACTGGGATGGGTTCCCCTCTGTTGGTTCTGTGTGTGAGGCGTGGCCTGCACAGCTCAACAATTTGCTGCAGGAGGTCTCTCTCCACTCTATAGTGCTCCACTATCTCCAGCTCATGTAACCCCTGGTAGGTGACCCTGGGCCTGTACACTCTTCTCCGTCTCCTCACTGTGGGTTGTCTGGCAGCATTTGCATTGTCACCACCCTCAGCAAGTCGCCTATGTCTCCTTATGACAGCTATGGCAGCCCCTAGCATTTTTGGTCTGAGTGAAGCTTTTTCAGTATTCACTTCTAATAGCTTACTCCTGTCTTTCAGTGTCTCTTGAGAGAATCATACTGCACTGCTGTTTGCAGACTTTTAAGTGCTGGGCTGGGCTAGTATTCTGCCTGTGTAATTGCCTGCTTCTAATTGTTTTCACCTGCTAGCTCTAGCAGTATTCCCTGCTAGCTTCCTACTATTTCTGTTGCTTCCTTTTTCCTTTCTGTTTCCTCAGGGGGGAGCAATGCGCATACCAGCAGAAACACACTCACAGTGGTTTACAAGCGCGCACACATGCTTACACAGTTTAGAATCTATTTATTCGGGTTAAAACGCGCGCACACCAGTGCAAACAGTCTTACAAGTCTGCCTACAGACTCCCACATGCTCAGTCTACCTTACACGCGCGCACACTGCCCTACTTGCACCTCCTGGTGCGCACATGTGCGTATGCACACCCAGCAAGAAACTTTGGTGTTGGCAACAGTGTACACCTTCCATTTCTTGACTTTCTAATGCTTATCTTATGGCACTCCTCTTTCCATGATATGTGTCTGACATCTGTCACGTAACACTGACCTCCAATGAACTGCATTTCTTTCTGCCATTCCCCCCTGTGATGTCACCTATCTCCTACTCTGTTCCTCCCCCTTATGTAACTCTTACACTACTCGGAATGTGCTCATTTGCTATGTGACAGTGGGATTTAGTATCCTAACACTCATTTGCATAGGATTGCCTACTAATGCTTAGTTACATGTCTTAGACTCAGCTTCCCCCCTTAGCAACCACTAAAGGGTGGCCATGTTGTTTTTGGTCTGCTGGTCCCTGCATTGTATATCCACGCATTGCATAAAACCCACATTTGTGGGTTTATAGCCTTACTTTTTATGTTTTATTTAGCGCAGCCCATTTGCGCGGGGCTGCGCTGCATTTAAACAATTAATTTTTTCTCATATTTGCATCGGGGTACCTTGCCAATGGCCACATATTTGGCCATTGGCATGCTGCTTGACACATATGCACCCTTTATTTGGAGCTGACATGGCTCCATTGTGTTATTTGCAGAAACGTACTCAGTTGTCAACTGAGTACATTTCTGCAGCTAACATGACTCTTACACGAGCTGGTTTGAGCTTCGTAGATCGCTAATCTACCTCATTTGCATGCCTTTCAGCTGCAAGTGGGGTGATTAGCATATCCACGCCCTGCCCGTGTAAGAGTCATTTTAGCTTTCTCTTACATGGGATTTCGGGCTGTTCCTGGATCGCAATGGCTGCATGGAGTCTTACACGGCTCTTAGACTCCGTGCAAGCCATCGTGAATCCTGCCCATTGACTTTGACATAAGCATCTTCCTAGAGCTAATGAGCTACCCTTTCTGAAGTGCTAATGTTAATAGTGGTTGTCAAGGGAAGAGTTGGGGAATACCAATCTGTGTTGTAGTCTGTCTCTTCCAAAGGAACCTTCATTTGTTATTCTATTTGAGTATCCTGATATCATAGACATTTGTACTGTTGAACATGAATAATTGTTGGGTGCAGTTTCATAGCTCAAAACAATTCTTATTTGATAAACTGAGGACAGCTAGCACCTTTAAGAAAATCTTAAACAAGTCTTCTTAATGTCATCTTTAGACATAGATAAGCTGGAAGATATAGTTTGTTTATGCAGACGGAGTAAAAAATAAACTCCATTCCAGAAGTCCTTGGACACCATACTTTTATCCTGGTTTGGCAGGAAGTAGTCGTATTTACTATACTAAACAAAAACCCTGTGTTGATTTCTTTATGAGCTTAACAAATACTATATGGATGGACTGGGTTTTTAGCTTTAAGGTGCTAACTCCATGCCTTGTGAAAGCGTATCAGTTTACTTTTCAATTCAAAACTAATGGAAAGATGCACTCCATTTACTCTACAAGTGAAAACAAACCCTACACCAGTGGTACACAATGTTTTTGTGGGGAGGGCCACTACACAAATTCTTAATGCATCTGCGGGCCACCTCAAAACATAGTAAGTCGTTACGAGTTAACAAAATGTACAGATGACTGGCATTTTTACTTAAGACAGTAGTCATGAAATTGCCTGTTTTCTACATCAACTTTGCATTTACCTTTATTCTGGCTTGCAGCCATGACTTATTACAAACTCTTGCAGAAAGTTACTACTGTTTACAGACTACAAGTTATAAACAACAAAGAATAGTTACTTCCACAGCTACAATTAGAGGTGTGTGCAACTGCAGTCAATTAGGTAAGTAAGCACATGCTGGAAAGTTTGCGTGACTGGAGTAAGGCATAGCATTTTTTTCAAATTTTTTAAACATTTTTGGTTATTCTCTGGGGGCCGGATGATGTTTCGTTGAGGGACGGATTTGGCCCTGGGGCCGGACATTGTGCACCATTGCCCTACACCAATTAATAAATTCAATATAGTATTATTGCATATAATTGAATGAACATTACAGTTAAACAGTCATCCCAAAGAAAAGATGCTTGCTATTTGCTGAGAGATTATTTCAACATCATGTGTTTTTAGGTATCTCAGCTGGATGTGGTTGAGATTTTTGGATTTTAGTGTAATTCTATATTGCAAAGACTGCATAGTGGTCATTAAAGGTGGAAAGTGGGTACAGAGATGTTTATTAACTGGAATGGTATAATCCAATGTAGGATGCACTTTCTCTTTGTGCATCATCCCTAGAAAAAGAAGAGATTAGTTTTGCTATTTGAAACAAAATCAGTTCATAGCACAGATATATGGGCAGATGTTGCAATTTAGACTACCCATAACTATGCAGAATTCAGCAATGAAAGCATGTGCAGTACCCAACACAGGCCGGAGGACCAGAAAGCATAGAACTTTAACAAAAAATGCAAACCATTCCAAAACCAAGTAGTTGCTGTAATAAAGAATATATGTAGTTTCTGGTGTGCTGGACAACATATTTGGATTTCTGTACAAGAATTGTCAGTAATCCTGGCTACAGTGTCATAAGTTAATTACATTATTGTTGATGTTGTTTCTGTTGTTGTTAGTTTTTTACAACAGACTACTTTATTTAGTACAAATAATTCTCTATGTTCAAGGAAATGAAATTGCAATTTGGACACAAAGACAGTGATGCTTAGTCTAACATAACTTGCTATCTTGCCTGTTTCACAATAAAGTACATTTGATTTGTGTATGCAAAGTTACCATAATAGTAGATGTTCAAATGATTGCTGCTTCAGTAAACTTAGTTATATGGGTTATATCCAACATAAGATATAACAGCCCACCAGCTTCCAGAGCTTAAGAGCACCTTATGTGTGCTCAGACTGTTGACAGAGAGATCAAAGCTGAAGAAAACCAGATCCCTTCAGTGCTTTTTTGCCAATTGAAAATGGGAGGCTAGAGCCCCAAAAAAGGGCATTGTTAGGTAAGTAATAATCAAAGTCCTCATCCTGGCAATAAAAATTATTCAAAAATAGGGGTGATGGAGGAAAGGAGGGAGAGGCTGCTGCAGCAGTGACCATTTGAACATCTGCTGTTACAGTAAGTTTACTTACACAACTATATTATGTTTAATCACTGCTGCAGTAGCCTTAGCTATATCAGCAGACTTCCACTGCACATAACGACTAGGTGGAGGAATGATGAGGGTCCAGGAGTCCCTGGGGAATGGACGTAACAAAATCAATCTTGACTTGGGAAAAAAAATCTAGTTTGTAGTGCTTTGCAAAGGTATGTGCAGAGGACAACATTGCTGTTTCTAGAGTACTTTTAGAATCTACCCATTTATAAAAAGACACTAATGAAGCCAAGGCTTTGGTAGAGTGTGCCTTGATCTTGCCTGGCAGTGACTTGGGTATAACAAAAGGAAATAGCATGTGACAACCATTTGGGGACAGACTGCTTTGACACAGGTTGCCTGCTTTTCTTATCGTCATAAGAAATGTATACCTGATCAGATTTTCTGAAGTTTTTCGATATTTCAGGATAATATCAAAGTTGTCTGCAGGCATCCAGAGGATGAAGAATCCTTTCTGTCTCAGTTTTAGGTTCTTGAAATAAAACATATAGATGGATGGCTTGACTCAAAGTAAACTTGGATAGCACTTTAGGCTTAAATGAAGGCTTATTTCTCAAGAAAGCCCTATCTTTGTGGAAAATGAGAGAAAGTTTACCTACCATAAGAGCTTGTAACTCAAACAATCTTCTTGCAGAAGACAGGGCAACCAAGAAAACTCTTTTCCATGTTATGCACTTCTTCATATCAGCCTGCTGAGCTGGCTCAAATGGAATGAGAGAATACTTTTCTAAAACAAAGTTAAGATCCCTAGGACGAGACACCTGTTTTCTTGGTGGCCAAGTATGCAGCATCCCTTTCACAAACATTTTAAAGTGGGAATGCATAGTGAGGCAAGGGGGTTCCATGGGCAGACATGTTGAAATAGCTGATAAATGAACTTTGGTAGAGGAGTAAGAAAGGTCAGTTGATAATTGCAGACACAAGTATTATAGAACCAGAGAAATACTAACCGTAACAGGGTCCTAGTTCGTGTCCTAGCACCAACTAGAAAATATTTTCCATTTAGTAATATATGATTTCCTAGTAGCAGCTTTCTTTGCCTCCAAAAATACTTGTATATCCTCAGAAAATATGTGCTTAAAAGGTCTTAAAACTTCATCCAGGCAGTTAGGTGATGTTGTTTCAAGTGTGTGTGTGTGGGGGGTGGGGTGGGGGGGTGCATCAAATAACCCATGACTTGTGTGAGTAGGTCAGATCTGTGAAGATGATTGTACTAATTAACCTTGGCCATTTCCAAAAAATTGAGAGAGCCATTGTTGTCTGGGCCTGGGCCTGAAGTGGGGGTCACCAAAATAACCGTTGGAGATTCCTTCTGAATAGTCAGAATGATCTGGCTATAAGCAGAAAGACTGGAAAGGCATACAGGAGCTGAAAATGCATCTGTTTTCTAAGCCTGTTTGCAAAGAGTCCTGGAGCAGAATTTTACTGTTTTCTGTGAATAAAGGCAAAGAGATTTACTTGAGGCACTCCCCACAGCTGGATCAAATCCTGGAAGATCCCTGATTCGATTTCCATTCATTAGAGTCTGCCCTGGTCCTGCTCATCTTGGTTTGCCCCAATATTTTGCTCTGACATTGTGTAAGATGCCTGTAGAGAGAAATTGAGCTGAATTGTTATATCCCAAGCTTCCATGGCTAGTCTGCATAGAGGGTAAGATCTGAATCCCGCTGTTTGTTTATGTACCACAACACTGTAGTGTTGTCTGTGATCACTTGCAATTGCCCAAGAGAACCATAGATGAATGAGAAACCTTTACTTTTTCATGTTTTGGCCTGTCCATTTTGTTACAGAGATCCTGCACTTTTACCCCCAGACACATGTCTCACCAAGCAAAGTCTTAGGCTTCTGTAGTTACAGACTGTGCTGGAGTTGGATGGAAAATGGCATGCCTGGATTCACTTGAAAGTGATCTCTCCAATAAAATAGTTTGCTTTTTACAAATTCCAAAACAGGAATCTGGAATGCCACAGGATGATGATGTTGGAACCAAACACATTTTAGATGCCATAGATCTTTCTCATGTGGAGTCTGACAAGAGGAATATTAAGAATAATGGAAGCTGTGGATCCTATCATCCTGAGAAATTCCCTTGCTGAAGAGTGGAAACATTCAAGAACAGATCTAAATATAGATTTACTTTTCCTGTGGAAGAAAAACTCTTTGAACTGAGGCATCTAACAATCATGTGAGATGGAGGCGAACAATAATTTTAACTGTTCTCCTGAAACAGTCGCCGAAGGAGATCTCTGATGCTAATGACAAATTCCTGACACTTTGAGAAAGACTTGGCAAAGATAAGCAAATAATTTCAATAAGGAAAATGTGAATACCTTGCAGTATGCAATAGGCTATCATTGGGGCTAGGCACTTTGTGAATACTCATGGAACAGTGGGTAATGCAAACAGTAATGCAGAGAATGGAGAGAAAAACTTAGAGATGTTTGAAGGGTATAACAAAGAAATATGGACACGGGAAAGAAAGAGAGATCTGATATGGTGTAATATTTATGCAAAGGAGAAAGCCAAATTAATCAACACAAAAAGGCAGCCCCAAAGATATTCAAAGAGAAATATACAGCAAAGGCATCCAGATGTGGAAAATTTTACAATAAAAAAAAAGATCACAAAGAGGGAAGGCAGAACAAAACATCAGTCAAGTAGAAGTTGAAAAAATAGAAGCTGAAGTTATGGAATATTTGTGAAATTAAATATTTGGTGTAGAAGGTCTAACACAGGTCATATTACAGCATGATAGAACAACGAGTCCCCAATGTAAGGAGAAACAAGAGGAGCAGGAGACATCTGAAGAAGAAATATGGACATGGGAAAGAAAAAGAGATTTGATATGGTGGAATGTTTATGCAAAGGAGAAAGGAAAACTAATCAATGCAAAAAGAGCAGCACCAAAGACATTTGAAGAGAAATACAAGCAAAGACATCCTGATATGAAAAATTTTACAATACAAAAAATAAGAAAAAGATGAAAAGTAGAAAAGAGGATCAGTAATGGAAAAGTGAAATAAATAGAAACTGAGGTTAAGGATTACCTGCAAAGTGAAGGATTTAGTGTAGAAAATTTAACTCAGATAACAACACAACAGGAGAGAGCAATGGACACCCAAATTAAGGAGAAACCAGTGGAGCAGGAAGCATCTAATCAGTTGACATATGAAGATACTTTTGAGCCTTTAGGAAACCAGTAGAAATGTTCAGTTGGAGCTATACAGCAAGGGAAAGAACAGGAAACTGTGGCAACTCTGACACAGTCAATGTTGTGGAGTGATAGGCCAGTGAGTTCCCATATGAAAGAGCAATGGATGACATAGGCAGAAACTAAAGAGAACATGGCACAGGAAGACACTCTGAAACTTTCTATAGAAAGCCTACAGGGAATGGCAAATTAAGGTGCCCTCAGTTTAGAAGAACATGAACTAAGAGAATAGTTGCTTGATTTAATAGAGATGGATAGACATATTAAGATCAATGAAAGAAATAGACTGCAGAGGGTCAATAAAACCCAAAAAGTTAGAAGTTTGATAAAACAAATGAACACAGTAACTAGGACTGTCCACAGAGATACATGTGAAATAGAAGTAAACAGGCAGCACAGGAAGAAAAACGTACAGGATACACAGATAAATATAAAGGAAAAGTACTAAATAAGCAATTTATTGATTACCCAAAAAGGTTTTATAGAGAATTGGGAAACAAGATAAAAGGAATTGAAAGACCACCAGAAAAGAAGAAATTGCTAACATTTTGGAAAAATATTTATGTAGATCCTGTGGAACATAACAAAGATGCTAAATGGATACAAGAAGTAAAAGAAAAAAGTTCAAATGTACAGGACATGAAATGGGATGAAGTAATGGCCAGAGAGAGTGAAACAAAGTTACAAAATGCTTCTAATTGGAAAAACCCAGGCCCAGATGTAGTACCTAACTTCTAGCTAAAAGTATTAACATCTTTGCATGAAGATTTAGCCATGAGTAAGAACTATTTATATGAGCACCCAGAACAAACATCAGCCTGGCTAATGACAGAAGAAACAATGCTCCTCCTTAACAGTGAACCTGCAAGTTACCCTAAAAACTACAGACCAATAACTTTCCTTCCAATGATGTATAAACTATACACTGGGATTTATGCTGACAGAGCTTATAGTCATTTAGAAGAAAACTCAATTATGGCAATAGAACAAAATGGTAATAAAAAAAGTAATTTGGACTGACTACAAAAAAGCATTTGATAGTATCTCACATTCATGGATAAAAGAGGGCTTAAAAATGTATAAGATACACCCTACACTGATCAACTACACTACAGTGACTATGAAACAGTGGCACATGACTTTGCAGTTAAGCCATAATAAAGGAGAAATTATTATTCCAGTGATAAAAATTCAAAGGAGGATATTCCAGGGTGACTCTATGTCACTGCTGTCACTATTGCTTTTTTGCCTTGCCATTAACCCATTAAACTGTCTGCTTAACAGGTTATGCTATGGCTATAATTTGGCTCCCAGAAAGGAGAAACGTGTAAAGACTTCTCATCTTCTCTTTGTAGATGATCTAAAATGGTATAGCTCATTAAATGAGGAACTGAAAGCAAATCTGAAAGTAGCCAAAACTTTTTCAGATGAAATAAGAATGTCATTTGGTTTTGATAAATGCGCAAAAGCAACCTTTAAAGCAGAAAAGCTGCAGCACCAATAAAACATCAGTTTGGGACAAGAATGTCATATAAAAGAACTTGAGCAAGAAGGAGTGTGTAACTATTTGGGAATTGATGAAGGATCAACAATAAAAGATGAACAGATGTGAAAACAACTAAGTAAGGAATATTTTAGAAGACTTAAATTAATCCTGAAAACAGCATTGACATCTAGGAACAAAGTTCAAGCTATAAAACATTTTGCTCTTCCTGTCCTAACTTACAGTTTTGGAGTGAATGACTGGCCACAAATGGTGTTGTATAGAATAGACAGGAAAATAAGAAGGATGCTTCATGCTCATCAAATGATTTCTAAAAATCAGTGCATACCAAGATTATATGTTCCTCATTCTGAAGGAAGTATGGGCCTCCTTGAAATTGATTACATGTATAGGTCTGCAATTGTGGGACTACTTACATATCTGCTGACCTCACAAGACCCAAACAAGGTGAACATTTTGAAACATGAGGAGAATAAATCTAAGATGACTTCCCTGCTTAGTCTACCAGAAGCATATCGGCATCAAGCAGGAATGGAAATCAAACCAGAAGTAGATAAAAATCAGGCAGCAACTGAATGTGCCAAAAAACAAAAGAAAGAATATAAGGTGAAGGATCAGATGAGAAGGCTAGAAATGTGGAAAATGCATAAATATAGTTGCAAGTACAGAAAACTCCTGGAACAACCTTATGTTGATCAGATGGAAAGCAGGAATGGTTACGGAGAGGCAAATTCAAACCAAAAGATGAAAGGCTGATATTGGCGACCCAAGATAGTGGACTACATACACATTGGTTTACAAAGTCCATTGAACATGTGGGAGAAACAGACAAATGTAGGTTTTGTAAAACAGAACTGGATACAGTTGCACACCTTGCTGCTGGTTGTGATGTACTAATGGCAGAAAGACTGTATACTGAAAGGCATAATAATGTGGTAAGGCTGTTGCACTGGGGATTGTGTAAACATTATAATATTGAAATAACTGAAAAACAATGGAAACATGAGCCACAAAGCTTCATAGAAAATGATGGTTTACTTCACATGGGATCACAAATTACTAACAGTTCAAAAGATAGATGTGAGAAAACCAGATATAGTCCATGAAAAGAAGACAAAAGTAGCATTGATCATTGAAATCACTACACCCAGTTACTACAGTGTCTTGTGTACAAAGAGACACAAAATCATAAAATATCAGGATTTGCAGGCAGAAACGAGAGCAGTGTGGAAGAAAGATACCCAGACAATTCCAGTAGTAGTAGGAGCAATGGGCTTAATAAAAAAGAATCTACAATTGTATTTAGTTACGTTACTGATACATGTAACTCCATACGAATTGCAGAAAGAGACAATACTGGGCAGATTGCGGATGTTGAGAAGAGCATTTCTGGCTGACATCAAAGATTGAAACAATACTAATTTCATGAACTTTAATCATACTTTGACTTAGGAATGGGGTCCATTCCCATTATGGTATTAGAAACCCAAAAGATTTGGAGGAATTAAAAAAATAATGCAGAGAATGGAAAGGGTAATATGAAAACAGAAAACCTAAAGAAACATTTGAATATGAGGCTCTAAGAATGTGGTGATAAGCATCCTTTAAATCTAAATTTACTAAAAAAACTTAAAGGGGGAATCAGAGGGATCAGGTCATGAGGAGATAGCAGTTTGAACTTTCGGACTGATTTAGAAAAGAAAGCTCTAATACTGATCTCCAAGAAGCTTCTTTTTTGGTACCAGAAATATTCTTGAATAAAAAGTTTCCTTATCAGAGAAAGAGGGACAAAATCTATGCCCCCCACTGCAGAGGAGGGTAAAAAGTTAGATCTGGTGGAAGAGGAGGAATCCCCTAAAAAGGATGGAGGGATTCTCTCTGCCATTTGCATCCATGAAGTATCATTCTCAGATCGTACTTGTCTGCTGCAAAGGGTGAAATAAAGAGTCAAATTTTAGCTAAGATTTAAAGACTTGAGAGGGTGGAAAGGGGGTTCTATTCACAGACAGTTATTCTAAAATGTTGGACTGTCCTTACTTCTGGCAGGAGGATCATCCTTTCTTTTTGGAACCCTCTTGCCATTGTTATTTGAATACTTAAACGTACAAACGAGGCAAAAAAAACAAACAGACCAAACGAAAAAAAACAGGAAAACCAACAGCTGTAAACATATACTATACAGCAACCTCGGACAAAATTCTTTAACATAAAAACAGTTTAATATAAAAACTTTCATGTTTTCGTCACTCTAAGTAAAGTAACTTCTTCAGAAAACAAACAGCAGCTACACAGTAACCGCTGAATTTAAAAACTGTTACTTAAGATCATGTGATAGTAACAGACAATGGCTTAAAGACAAAGCGATCCAAAAATAATTTACAATACAAATGTACTCCCTAATATTATTTAAATGTTAAAATATTATTCAAATATTGATTAGAAGTTAGTTGAATGTTATTTTAACTCAACATAACCAGCTCATAACCTTAGTGTTCTAGTATCTACGGTATAACAGTGGTATTTGAATAATAAATGTAAAGTGTACCAATCCAACAAACAATGTAGGAACCTACAAACCTCAATGATCTCAATAACCAGTCAGCAAAAAGAAACTAAAACTAAAATATACTAGGCATCATGAAATATAACACCTAGTAAAACTCTCATGGGCTAACCACTATTAAAGTTAAACATTAAAATTATTAGACGACATAATCAACTGTTCACTTATAGTTGTTAATATTGCAAATAACAGTCAGATTAACTAATCGCAATAAGATCATCTCTTAAGATTTTTTAGTTTTAACAAACATAAAATGTTACAGTTCTCATTAAGACCAGGGAATGAAAACGCATTTGAGCCTAATTGCCATTCAAGTTCACGTACTTCACGAAGTACTGGGTGAGGACCACCCCTAATATCTGGTACTAACTGGTCTATAGCTTGGAATCCAAAAGTATGTCCTTCATTTAAAGAAATGTGCTTTGCTAGAGCATTTTCTTTTCTGTTTTTACTAATTGCATATGAGTGTTCATAAATTTTCTCACGGAACTTCCTGTCTGTTTTACCTATGTAAAACGCCGGACAAAGATTGCAAGTTGCTAAATAAATAATACCTTTGGATTCACAGTTCAGTTTGTGATTAATGTAAAACTTGCCAGTATCTCTTACTCTAAACGAGTTACCAGTTTTTATGTACCTACACATCCTGCATGCCCCACATGTAAATGTTCCATTAAGTCTCAGTCTAAGTGTTTTTAGCTTTGAAGAAGCTTTTTAAATTAACTCCTCTTCTATAAACAATTTTAGATGACTGTCCAACTCTATCCATTAATAAGTTGTCTTTATGTAAAAAAGACCAATTTTTATTAAGAATAGATTTTATTTGTTCACTATCATTGTTTAAAGTAGTTATAAAATATGCTCTACAAAAGGCTGGCTGCCTAGCTTGATAGTGTGTGTCAATTTCAGTAGAGTTAGTCAGAGTGTCATTCAAGGAGGAAACCAGTTGATTAATGTCAAAAGAACTAAAAGTTATAGAAGTCACCTCAAGTTGTTGCTCTTGAACAACTGTACTTAATGGTAATAGTGGTTGAACAACCCCTCTACGATGTTTACTACTAACTTCTTCAGTTAAGTCGTCAATTAGGGAAATAGGGTAGCCTCTATTAAAAAAATATGTCCTTTAAGAGTTTACATTCAACAATGAAGTCACATTCACTTGAACACATTCTTGCTGCTCTTATAAGTTGTCCTTTAACTATAGAACGTTTTTGCATGTGAGGGTGCGCACTGGAATAGTGCAAAAAAGAGTTACAATAAGATGGCTTTTTATAAGTCTTAGAAAGATATCTCCTGTTTGTTGTGTCTTTCATCAAATTAACATCCAAGTAGTCAATACTAGCAGAATGAAATGTATAAGTGAACTTGAAAAATGTTGTAGTAGAATTAAAATAATCAACAAGCTGTTGTGCGTCAATCTCATTCCCTTTAAAAATAACAAAAATGTCATCTAAAAATCTGGTATAATATACCAGAAGTGTTTTTATTTCAGATTTATCAAAAATAAAAAGTTTTTCCCATTGTGCCATAAAGATATTCGCTAAACTAGCCCCACAGGGGGAGCCCATGGCTACTCCATGTTTTTGTAAAAAAAATCCTACCATTGAACATAAAAAAATTGTTGGTAAGTATAATGTCAATAAGTTCTGTCACCAGATCAATCTCCCTTTGAGGTGCCTTTTTGTTTTTAAGAAATAATGATATCCACTCTACAGCTTCTAAATGGGGAATGGAAGTATATAAATCGACAACATCAATGGTTAAAAAGTTGTCGTCTTGATTAACTAATAAGCTGTTTAAATTCTGTAGGAAAGTCCTTGAATCTTTACATACCTGTGGTTCAAGTTTCAGGTATTTTTGTAATATCGAGTCAACTAACTTTGCACATGGGTATGTCAAAGAGCCTCTACCATCGATGAGTGGCCTCATAGGAGGATTATGCCTGTCCTTGTGAATTTTAGGAATTCCAGACATAATTGGTATTTTAGGGTAAAGAGTGTTAATATAATTAAATGTATCCAAATCTATTTTAGCTTCTATAAACAGGTCACTAAAATAACCCCTAATCCAAGATTGTGCAATATTCATTTCATTCACCGAGGACAAGCTGTAAGCTGTGTTGTTTAGTACTGTTTCCATTTTTTCATTATAGTCAGTGATATCAAAAACAACTAAACCACCACCTTTATCTGGTTTAACAATGCGAACTTGAGCAGACCTAAGCAATTTCAATGGTTGCAACTGTTCAACAGTAATGTTATTTTGTCTATTAGTGTAGTTGCAAGCTCTTACAGAGGGTATATGCCTGATGTCAAGTTCGCACACATTTTCAAATAAGCTTAAAAGTGGGTGGAGGGGAGGATTGAACATACTAGCTGGTTTAAGTGCATTGTTAAAATGCTCCCTATTACCTAACAAAAACAATAAATTCAATTTCCTTACAAAACATTTTAAATCCATCAGCGTTTTGCCTATATTAATGTTTTTACTCAAAACAAATGTGTTATCTTTTGCTAATATATCAATCAAGGAGGGTTCGATGGTAATCGATGAAAAATGATAAACATTAAAATCCCCCTTAGAGTTAGTAAGAATAACAAGTTTGCTAATGTCAAGTGGGTCATTTAAGGCTATCTCTTCCGGCGATTGTGCCACCTTTTGTTCCTCTGATTCTGAGGGCGACGTGGTCCAAGCGTGGACCGAGTATTTGAGTCCTGGTGAAAATTTGTAATGGGTCGATTGTTATTATTAACTTGCTCATTACATTGGATATTGTTGGATCGAAGTCTTTCACTTCGTCTAACTGTATCTGCTGTTTCAATATTGTTATCCACATTATCAGAAGATGGTAAGGGATCAACAGAGTTATTAGATTAATTAAAACCAGTGACAGGTGCCACAAGGTTAGTATCCTGCCAAACCTGTGCTGTCTGTGGTCTAGGATATGCTAATCCATTGCTGTACGCCAAACGGTCACGGTTCATTTTTTTAATTTTGTTGTTTTTAAGTCTATCCAGTAGTTGTTCAATACTGGTGAAAACTCTGCTGTAATCAAATCTATATCTAGCAAAGTCAAGATCTACCGTAATATCCTTATCCAGATCGTCGACTTCTTTTGCAATATTATTAATCTGTAACAAATAATGTTTGACCATTAGTTCCATGAGTTGGAATCCTTGTTGGTCAAATAACACAAGTAGTTCTTTGTGGATAGGAGAGTCTGGTATCAAGCCTGTTGGAAATTGGTGGAATCGGAGCCCCTTCAGCACCAATTTTTCAGAAAGGCATTGTTTGAAATACACAACTTCTTGTTGAAGCTTTTTTAATTTTAGAAGTTTTGTTTCAAAAAGTTTAAGTTTGTCAGCAATAGTGTGTATCCTCATTGGTGACAAAGTGTTATTAGGAGCCGGTTGTTCCTGGTTATTGGTGAACCCAAAAGACAGCTTCACTGTATCGTTCACCCATTCAAGAAATGATGGATCCCCGATAGGCTCATTAATACCTGAGTTGCCTATTTCAAGTGATGCCGGAAGATTAACATTCAAACAGGGTTGTTGGCCTGGTGGTATCGAACTCACAGTGACCTGAGATCCAAGATCATGGATAGATGTCAAGCTGGAACGGTTTTGGGAGCATACGTTTTGATGGTTCAATCCGTTAGTACAGTTATTAGTAACATGCTCACCATTTCGTCCCTAAAAGTAACTTAACAAATGGCTTAAACCGAAAAACAATGATAAATTGCAGTTTAAACAACTTTTTTTACACAAAAGTAACAATTCGCACTTCACTGCACAAAGTGACTGAAAGTCACATGACAGTCCGATAAGACACCTTTTCATAACTTATACTAAATAATATTATATAAAAAAATTAAGTTTTTGTCAGAAATTTAAAATGTGGATTTTTTTTCTGAAAGGAGCTTATATGCCAAGCAGTAGAGAAATGCTAGCCAACTGTCGATCCTCAAAAGCTCGCAAGAGAAGCATTTTTCAGTGGCATGAAATCTCTAAAGGGCTTAGCACCTAAATTGTTGGTTTTCTTCATCTCTGCTTGAACTCTCAATGGTTTGGGTATGTGGAAGGTGCCCTTAAGCTTTAAAAACTGGCCTGCTGTTATATCCTATGCAGGAGATAACACATATAGCTAAGGGCTACTGTAGCAGTAATCAATATGACGAACATCTACAGCTACAAATAATGAGTACCTATTAATAAAAAATCTTTGTGGAGAATATGTAATGTCTTAGCTATGTTTAAGTGATTACAGCTGTATAAGCTGACAGAGGTAAAGAAATGCTTCAAGTTTGTCACAGTTGTTATGGATAATATATGCTTTATGTGAAAAAGTTTACATTAATAATAGATATCTATGGCACATTATATGTGGATACAATGGTTTAGAAAGTTATATCAGCAGACATTTTATTTATTTGCTTATTTATTTACATGTTTTGACTGGCTTAATCTCACTAAGGTCATTGGCCTCTATTCAGAGGACACCTGAGATGGTATTCATACAGACTAGGAGAAATGTGGCCAAGGTACAGGAGAACTTCTCCTAATCTTTTTCTTTTAAGTGTCATGTGACCTTTTATATCCACCTGAGCTACCATCTATGCAGGTAAATGGAGCATCACTTTAACATCTCATGCAAAGGATGGCACACTCAGGAGCACTGCACCCCTTTTATGATGCACTGCAGTGTCACTGTTGGAAAATGAATCCCTCTACCTGGCATGGGAATACTACAGTAGCATTTACTTTAAAAGTGGGATCAGAGTTTACTGAATTTCAACAGGAAGTAATAGCAGATCAGTATTTTAAAAGGTGGTGCTGCGGTAGCGTTGTCGCCTCACAGTAAGATGTTGTCCTGTTCGATTCTCAGCTAAAGCGTCTTCTGCGTGGAGACTTGCATGAATGGGCGTACCTTCGTTGAAGGTTGTGCATCAGGGCTGGCAACTCGGTATGTAAAAATCTACTGCCAATCATTAGCGGACCGGAGTTCTGCTGTGGCGACCCCTAACTAAGAAAAGTCGAAAGATGCAACATCCTAAGAGTTGACATTACTGTTGAAATTATTTTGCATTTGTGGTTACTCTTGGGTCTTTGAACCAGATAAACTGTAGTGATCCTAGCATATAATTATCCATTCTAGGACATTGTAAATATAGCTGAGTCATAGTCTACAACAGTTTCTGAAAGTTCTTGTCTGTGGTTTAACAGTGACACTGTTTTTACTTATAAAGTATTGCAACATATTAATGGAGAGAACTATTCCTGAAGGCTCCCAGTGGCTAGTTACTACAGTAGAGAGTTGATTATCTGAACATCGATTATCAGAACTGTCAATTATCAGAACCAGCCTTCCAATGTTTTTGGGTAGGAAAAATCATAAAGTCTGAATATCTAAACATTATATGTATTTGCATGAGCATGTTTTTTGAGCTTCTAGCCAACTTGTGTATGAAAAATATTCCTTATTGTCCATTGGAATCGCTGAATGGTTGAAAAGTGTATTCCTGCATGCAGAAGAAAACAAGATTTTAGAAGTTTTTAATCCAGTTCAATTATATGTTTGATTATCCGAACAATCTGATTATCCAATCTACCCTAAGTCCCAACTAGTGCTGATAATCGACTCTCTATTGCATGCTGACAACAGCTATAATTTGAAATATATTGGGTAGGCAGGGACAGAGAACAGGGGCACCAATGAGGTATACTTTTCCAAAGGTAGAATGTCAGATTGTGCACAAGTATTATTATAGAAAAAATATATGAAGACAAAGATATTAGCAGAGCAGACCTGTAATAATGTCTAACTATAATAAAAAGTAAGATGACTACCATTAAAAATCTTGAAAGTATAATTTTCAATTATGATCAGAGGCATATCCTTGAAAGGAATAGGTGTGGGTCTAAATCAAATGGCAAACCTGTATATTTAGGATGAAGATGTGAAAAGTGTTCTGAGTATATGGTAAAACATATTTTTATAGCAGAGGAGCAAACTAAGCACATAAAGGTTGGTTAAAATCTGAGGAGTGGGAAAATATTTAATTAGACACTAACCATAACTAAAAAGGACGGAAGTTTTGAATACACATGACTTTAATTGGAATTATATTCTTTGATCATATGCAGTCAAATCCTGATTCTATTGAATAGCAGCTAATGCTGTGAGCGAGACTGCAAAGCTTTGATGATGGGGTATCAAGTTGTCATGATCTAGAAGTTAGCTTATGAGTTGGGGGGGGGAGTTTTTCCCCAAAGGGAACTTATACATCCAGCAATGGAGAATGTTAGCCAGCTGTTAATCACCATGTAAAGCACTTGTTTTAGGTTTTATTATGAAATTTGATATTGTCTTTTGTAGAATTTGTTTAAGTATTAGAAGTATGATGTGTTTTTTTTTTTGAGTTATCATTAATCTAAAGTGAAGATGTTTTAGGTAATTGAATACAAAACTACCAATGTTATTTCTGAAAAGTGCCCTGTATATATGATTTCTTATGTAGGCAATAATGTATTGTAAGAGAAGAAGGGCATTGGCTAGTTAATTGTCTAGGAGTAAGACAACAACAGCTTAAAGGCAACACATGACTCAGTAATTTTATTTTACATCACAAAATGCTATGACATATATTTGCATATGTTACAGGCACACACGTGTAAAACGTGTTCCTTAGCTCTAACAAGATTTTCATAATCCATGATACGCTGTCCCTTCTTATTACCCATTGCTTGTTCTCTGGTATTTGTTAAATCTCAGAAATAAACTGGACTCACTATCAAAGGCCTGTCTATCATTATGATATATTTAATTTAAAGCAGCTGTGAGGAAAAAAAATGTTGATTTTTTTCTCATATTAATATTGAGTTTTTAGACAGCTGCTGTATAGCAACATTCACGGTTGCATCATAATTATGCTGTACTGAATATGAAAGCATTTATATGTGACTTCAGCAAACTGGTCTCATCACCATAGTCCTTATATTACATTTCTTGAATCACTGTATTCATATGCTATAGCTTGTCTGTACACAGAATCTATCCTGCATACCTTCCCGTGTTCCTAAAGCTATTTTTTTAAGCATTAAATATATTCTTTAGTAAGACTTTTTGTACAGCTAGTTCCAGTTTATACCTACTTCCAATTGTCCAGTCTGTAAATATATGGTTCAGACTAACCTAGTGCTATAATCAAGTCTTACTGATGACAGAGTTTGTTGCATTATGAACACTAGATTCCAACATGTCCTTAATTGCACAGTATCAGATAAAGTCTGGTTATTAGGGAGTATTAAGTCAAGAAAATTATGACTCTGCCTGAAGCTATAGCCATCTGTTTCAGTGAATTCTATATTGGACAGGATGCACATCTTCCTTCCAGATAATTGTTAGAAATTACCAAATGCTCTTGAATGCAAAGAAGGTTTGAACTATGCAATTCTGTCTTAAACCTGCAGCATTAAGTTTTGCAATGGCATAACACACTTGCTAACACTAGTTCCTAGAAGGTGTCATTGAACCATACTGTACCATTCACGTTTTTCTGTCTACCTGTCTGTCTGTCTGCCTGTTTTAGTGTTAGTGATCCATCAACAAGGAACACTGAGTTCAGCACCTTGTACTCTTCAGCTTTGTTTTCAGGTGAATTATTGTCTATGGGTCATATTGGTTCATGACACCAATATGATAGTTTCTCAGATATGATTACGCTATCTTTTTCTGTTTTTGTTTTAGTAAAGTCACATAAAGACAAGTGCACTTTAATTTAATTTTTCTACATTTAGTTACAGTATTTCTTTTAACAACTGGTATTTTTTGTGTTTTATTTCTTGCAGATTTATTTTACATTTTCAACACCTTAAAGACCTCTGCATGACTAGTGGAATATCTCTGTGCATTAATGGCTTCCCCTTTCTTTGCTTTGTTCATAGGTTCATAGGTATTTACTAGGCTAACAACCACAAGGACCTTTTTAAGCCTAGCCACGCATCCCAAATCTTTGACAAGTTCTGATACCCTTGATAAGTGTAAGCAGGGGCCTGGGAGATGAACCATTTACAGGTTAACTGTTTGCATTAGAGACATAGGTGCCAAACCAAGGATGAATTTCCAGTTTCCCATCCAGTTGTCCAAGTTGTACATGAATTGGGTTAGGGAGGAAATCTGCTTCACATGGATGGGAAGCCTGTTCCATAGATGGGGTAGTCTGTGGGATATATACCTATCTCTCCAGCAGGTCCTATTTATATCACAGGCAAGGTTTAAGTCTTTAGAACAGGTAATTCCGGTGTTGCTTGTTTTATGAATATGCAGGAGGTCCATCAGAGTGGGGTCTGACAATTCCCTGTATGCCAGGCATAGATCTTCTCTCAAAAGCCTGTAGGAGACAGAATACAGAGACTGATAGGGCTTGAGGTGGTCTGCATAGGACATTTTACTTGCGCCCTGTATTCTTTTAGTGAGAAATCTCTGTGGACGTTCTAACTGTTGGATATGCCTGCTTAGGTACATACCAAAGGGGGCATTGTATTCAATGATAGGTCTGATGAATGCCGAATACATTGGAACAATGACTTCCTTGGACTTAGATCCCATACTTTTGTTTATAAGTTGCACAACATAGAATGATTTCCTCACCACTGTAGACACGTGATGGTCAAAGGCTAGATTACTATCTACATGTGTCCCTAAGTCCCTGATTACTGGGTCACCTCTAAGGGGTATGTTGTCAATATGATAGTTACCAGGGATGGATGACTTACAAAAGGATACTATTATGCATTTCTTGGTATTTAGTTTTAGTCCATGGCTCTGACACTACTTGTTTGTCTGTGTCAGCCCCTCCTGGAGAACATTTGTGTCAATGTGAGATTCAATGACAGCTCCTAATTTGTAATCATCTGCAAATGTAGTCATCCAGAGACCACTGACATTAGCCTTGACTTCTGAGAAGTAAATGCCAAAAAGGAGTGGTACAAGGACTGATGCCTGAGGTACTCCACTTGTGAAGTAAATTTACATATCTAGAAGACACAGCAACCAAGTTTATTCAACTGTTTTCTTTTTACCTCTCCAATACAACTGAGATAGGATGAGAACCATACCTAATGCAGATGCATAAATAAGCACAAGAAAAGACCCGAAAAAGCAGATGCAAGTAGGACTGGTGAGGAGAGCAAAGTTTTCTCTAGATTCGTGAAAGTTGCTTCAGTGTCAGTTCACTTTATTTGTTTGTTTGTTTGCTTGTTTGTTTGTTTATGTGGATAGTCTGACTGAGTCTAAAACTCCTTTTCAATGGAGTCCCAGGAAGAAAATCTCCAGAAGAATATTATATTGAAACAGTATTTGCACAAAATATTAGATCAAAAACAACAAAAACAGTATTTACATTTTGTAGCTACAACTTGCAGTTAAATATTTTAAGAAAAGCCAGTGGTACATGCACTGGCATTCAAAACATAGTAAAACAGATGTTTCAAATAAAGAAGAAGAAAAAAGAAGGCATTGTTTGTGGTAGGTGGTAGAGTATACCAAAATGAGACTATGGGAGACACCGTGGTCAGCATGACAAAGACGTGACGGATGGAGTGTGGGTTTAAGTAGAGCATGATAAGGAGTTAAAAAGTTGTGGCTTTGGTGAGGAAAGTCAGAAAAGGAGTTCAAGACTGCACATGGTGGAAGGGAAAAAGGCAGAGGTGAGGGAGTTTGAGGAGTTTAGAGTAGGAAAAATGTACTGGGATATAGTGGAGGAAAACAGTGGGCAGGATTCACGAATCCTCCATGTAAGACTTAATAAGTCTTACACGGAGGCTGCAGTTGAACAGTATGACGTCAGCGATCCATGAATATTCATGAGGGCATGCTGACTCATCAGTAACTCTTACATAGACTGAGTATGAAAGCAGGGGCGTGTCCGACTGCTGAGCAGTCTAAATGGTCACGCCCCTGCAAGTTGTTACAAAGCACAATGTCAGCACACAAGAGCAAGGTCGCTCAAATGTACTTGCATCCAACAGCACACTCCCTGACAATGGAAACCCCAATCAAAGTTATAAAACGTAAAATATTAATTTTTTATTTTTAATCCACGATATAGCTGCCTAGCCTGCCCATATTTGCACGTGTGTGTGCGGATGTGCCCATTGCCTAACCACAGTTAGCAATTGTGACAGCAAATAGCATATAAGAACTAATTATTCAAATTCTGCCAAAGAACAGTAGTGTAATGGTAGAGCGTTAGCCCAAAGAGTAGGTATTCAAGGTTTGAGTCCCACCGCTGCCCTTCTTATTTTTTTTATGTTCCAAGTCAGTATATGAAATAATACCTGACATATATGATTAAAATATTATAAAAAGCAGTGAAATGGCCAATTTATTATTGAAGAAAATATATATTTTAAAGGCTCCAGATTTAAGCAGTGCTTTACCCAGCTAAATAGGGTTGCCCAAAGTTTAGCAGCACTTTATCCAGTGCAATGTGTATGTGCGGACGTGCGTGCCGCGCCAACCAGGGCACTGTAGGGACACATATCCTACACAAGGGTATCATACAGACAGATGCCTGTCATCTGATACATGCTGTATAGCGGTAAGCCTAATATGGCATAGTCATCTACATGTACTATACTTACTATCCCATCAGTACCACATAGGTGGTAGCCCTCAACATGTATGTTGGGTACCAATGTGTACATACAGCCTCATGTTATGTCATGTGTCCCTTGGTATCCACATATCCATAGGTATTGTGGAGTTCCAAGGTGTGTCACATGAGACATTAGAGGCCTGGATGCATATCCACAAGGCGGTTGTACACCTATAAAGACTGTCTATTATTGTCAGTCGTTGTTGTGTATGAACATGTCTGACATATACCCCAGGCATATACCCTCACTCACACTACTGTTAAGTAACTGTCATGGGTGTGTGTGGCACAGATGACCCTGGCCATGGATCATGACAGTGGATGGCTCTGTCACATACATACATATGTGATTACGATCTGCGAAACAGCGGCACAACCTGTCAATGGCAACAAATGTATTTATGTAGTATGCAGGCTTCACACCTATGTACTGATTAAGGGAACATGTACACATATATATTTGTCACGCAGATACCTGATGTGTGCAATGCACTTACTGTTGTAATCATAATATGTCATAACATAGTAAAAGCAAAACCCTCACTGCATTGTCTAAGAGTGACACACACAGAGTCAGCACTTACAGGATTCAAGCCCCTGTCTAAGTATGTTATGACACTAGAAAGAGAGCCACATTAGCACAGTGTGCTATTTGCTTTACTGGGTGGCTTCCCTTCTCCGTCTGTATTTCTAGGGTGGTGACATCATCAGTCTTTCCAAAGAGGAATATACATCTTTAGTGTGTTTTCCCAGTCTTCAAAAAGGACACTCCTTTCAAACAGAATTGCACACACACAGCGCTTACAGGATTCAAACTCCTATCTAAATATGTTACACTACTACAAAGACATGCATTAACACAGCACGCTATAGGCTTTACTGGGCATTTTTCTAATCCTGCTATACTTGTAGGATGCTGACATCACCAGACTTTCCAAAGAAGAATGTAACTCCTTCATTGTGTCTACAGTCTACTCCTCTCAAAGGATGTGATATACATACACACACATTCATCATTTGCAGGTTTCAAACCCCTACCTAAAGTATGTTATGATATTACAGAAACAGGCATTAACATGGCGCACTATATGCTTTATTGGGTATTTGTCTACACCTGCTATACTTGTATGATGCTGACATCACCAGACTTTCCAAAGAAGAATGTAGCTCCTTCATTGGGTCTACAAAAAGGCCACTCCTCTCAAAGAATGTGACACACATACACAACCCCCCACCATATACATTCAACATTTGCAGGTTTCAAACTCCTACCTAACTAGGATATGATACTACAAAGACAAGCATTAACACGGCACGCTACATGCTTTACTGGGCATTCATCTCCACCTGCTATACTTGTAGGATGCTGACATCACCAGACTTTCCAAAGAAGAATGTAGCTCCTTCATTGTGTCTACAGTCTACAAAAAGGCCACTCCTCTCAAAGGATGTGACACACATACACACACACACACACACACACACACACACACACACACACACACACACAGCATTTGCAGGTTTCAAACCCCTACCTATGTTATGATACTACAAAGACAGGCATTAACACGGCACACTACATGCTCTACTGGGTGTTTCCTTTTCACCTGCCACATTTGTAGGTTGCAGATATCTTCTGACTGGTCATGGTAATGTCTGCAGTAATTGCAGGAATGAGCCATGTGTGTTGGAAGATGTCCAATAGCTCTGTGTGAGTCAGCTGGACAGGTGTATGGGTGATTGTATGTTTGGCCATGGGATATCTTCTGTGTCCCTGCTACACAGATGCACAATGGACTGTACATATATGGGCTATCTTGTGTGACCTACTTTTCACATGCACAGTATTCAACTTGGACATGTTGCACATGCCAGACACACTCTGTCTAGGTGTGTACATGCCCTAGGGCAGATAGCCTAGGATCAGACTCTGCACCTTTGATAATGTTCAGGATTCACACCTGTTTATTGGTGATACCCTTTGCAGGTGTTTATCGTCTTCATTTCCCCACTTTCTATGAACAACTTAGGTATCTGCAGCAAATATGTGATTATGACAGGGTTCGACTATATTGTATATGTGTCTATTGTCATATAGCTGTGTGCACAGGCCAGATTGCTGGATAGCGTGTGGTTCCTGGGTTGACACCTGTAACTGCCTGATAGGTATGGACCATTGCTATACTCTGACATGGCCTGTGTGTGAGCATGCCCAGTGTAACCTTTCAGAATGTTGCTGACTGAGTTCCACTACCATAGTTGATTTATTCAACATTTTACCTGTAGCTAAAAGGCTTGTAGTCTGCTCATCTGCAAAATAAAACACTGCTGTCATTCTCAAACCCCAAACCTTGGACACACTAGACTACATGAATTATTACTAAGCCACACCAGATATAAAATAATTTGATGTTGTAATAAATATATCACTCCTTACAATGAAGGAATGTAAAGGAATAATACAAAGGCCATTAGACAAAGCCTGTTCTGTGAATCCTTAACAGCCAGTGTTGTGGAATTGCATTACATGACAGTGATAAGAGAAGCAGTCATTCTAGCAAACAATAACGTTACAGAGGCACTTTGCAAACCACACACAGTATCAGGGCACTACAAACACTAGCATATCTGAGTGGGGCAGACGTCATAGCTCTTAAATATGTTCTATGCAAGTTCATGATTGTGCAATGTATGTTAGCTGTGTCAGTCTCACTCCCTCTAGAAAGTATTGCCATCATGTATAGAGGTGGGGTATTACACAATGAATACTGATATTAATAACAGTAGACACTGCTTGCAACTGCAGCCACTAACATTTTTTTTGTCAGTTAAGCTTTTTAAGTATTCACTTCTCTTAGTTAACTCCAGTGTTGCAGTGTCTCTTGACAGAAACATAATGGGCTGTTGTTTTTAGAGTTTTAAGTGCTGGGCTGGGCTGGGTTTGTGTACTGCCTGTGTGATTGCCTGATTCTGATTATTTCCACCTGCTAGCTCTGCTGACTCTCCCTGGTTAACTTCCTACTGTTCGTTGTGCTTTCTTTTCCCTTTCCATTCCCTCAGGGGGGGCGGACACAGTGTGTACCTTCTATTTCTTGACTTTAGCTAGGATACCTACTGACACACCTCTTCCAGTGATGAGCAACTGACAGCTAACACATGCCACTCTGCTCCAATGAGATTAGGTTCTTTCATACATACCCCCCTCATGATGTCACCTATATCCTACTCTGTTACTCCCCTTATCCTAGTCTTACACTCTACTGACTGTGCTCATTTGCTATGTAGACTTGGGATTCACTATCCTTACCCTCATTTGCATAGGATTGCCTACTAATGCTTGGTTACATCTCTTAGACTGGGTTCCCCCCTTAGCAAATCCTACTCGGTCACCATGTTGTCTTCAGCCTGCCATTGCCTTGCATTGTACATTACAAATTCACATAAAATCCACATTTGTGGATTTTTATTATTAGTTTTCTGGTTTTTAGAGCACAGCCCTTTAGTGCAACGCTGCGCTATGCTTAAACATCGGAAATCGGACAAAAAAAAATAAATTAATTTTTTTTTCATTTTGCATCAGGAAACATTGCCAATGGCCATATATTTGGCCATTGGTATGCTTCCTCTACTGGATGCAACCTTTATTTCGAGCTGTCACGGCTCCGTTTTGCTATTTGCAGAATGGTACTCAGTTGTCAACTGAGTACATTTCTGCAGATAACACTACTCTTACTCGGACAGGTTCGGGTTTCCTGAATCTAAAATCTACCTCATTTGCATGCCTTTCAGCTGCAATTGAGGTAATTTGCATGTCCCAGTCCTGTCTGCATAAGAGATGTGTTAGGAGCTCTCTTGCACACCCCTGCAGGCTGTTCCTGGATCGCTCGTCAGACATGATGGCTGCATGGAGTCTTACTCTACTCTTAGACTCCGTGCAAGCCATCGTGAATCCAGCCCAGTGACTTTTAATGTAGAAAAGGGAAAGAGGAAAAAAGAGGTGGGAGCAGTGGTTAGTCTGATTAGAAGGAAAAGGGGAACATGGGAGTACATGGGATGGTCCTGGTGTAGAAAAGATACATTTGGGTGAAAGATTATATTAATACAGACAGATAAAATTTGTGTTTGAGTAGATGAAGGGAAAGATAACGATGGGGTAAAGAAGTGATGGCATGGTAGAGTGTCACTGCCACAGAAAGGTAAGATATATTTGTAGGTGATGTTGACATTGTTTGTATTTGGTCTCATTTGCGAGTTGGGGTGGGAATGAGTTCCATACTTTTGAAACATGGGCTATATACAAGGAGTTCACAAAGCGTTTTGGGGGAAAAGGAATGATAAAGGGTTTTATCTCCACAGATCTAAGTTCTGTTTTAGGGGTACATGGATTAAGTAGGTATCTGATTGCTGGACATTTGTATGGACTATTTAAAACAGTAAATACAACTTGACACTTCTGAGGAGATTTAGAATTAGTATGTTTAGTTAGGTAATAGGATACCGCTCACTGTTTAGTTAGGTAATAGGATACCGCTCACAAGTAGGTAAAATCTTACAGTAATAAGTGACCGGTCCTAGAAAGGCACGAACCTGCTTTTTGGAAATGGGTCGGCTCTGTCTGCTCATCTGCAAAATAAAAAGTACAGTTTTGTACCTACCATAAATGTAGATGTTCGAGTGCTCATACAGCTGCAGTCATAACAGATGGGTTATCCTGCCGTCAGGCGGGTCCTCGGTCGGCCGAATTCCAAAGTCTAGGTCCGGCGTCAGTTGTCGTCGCTTCTTCCCTGATGTCAGTGCGGCAGGAGTATAAAAGAGGCCGCCAATGCCATTTTCTTCAGTTTTTCTTGCCCCAGATGTCAGGTGCCCCCAGAAGGAAGGCAAACATAATGTTATGCAAAGATGCAATGTTGATAAATCAAAAACAGTAGTTGCAAGCAAATACACCATAAAAGAATACCCCAAAAAGGTTATATGAAAAGTGTTTGTCATAAGGCCTGTCCTAAGAGGGGATGGAGGGAGGGAAACCTGGACTGCAGCTGTATGAGCACTCGAACATCTACATTTATGGTAGGTACAAAACAGTACTATGTTCATCGTGCATACAGCTGCAGTCATAACAGATGGGTAGAATCCCAAAGCTAAGTAAGGGTGGTAGGCACTAAGTGGAACTAGGAGGGGCTAGGATGCCCTGCAGGACTGCTGTGGCAAAGCCCGCTCTAGATTTTGAGTATAGTGGGAGGTGATAGTGCTTGGAGAAAGTGTGCACTGAACTCCAGGTGGCTGCTTCCAAAATGTCCTTGGTAGGGACCCCCCTGAGGAAGGCTGCAGAGGTAGCTGTGGCTCTGGTGGAGTGGGATCTGATGCATGCAGGCACAGTTTTTCCATGAAATGAGTAACAAAATCGTATGCAGTGGGCTATCCATTTTGAAATTGTCTGTTTGGAAATAGCCTTTCCCTGAGCACCTACAGCATAGGACACAAAGAGTTGCTCAGATTTCCTGAATGGCTTTGTTCTGTCCAAGTAGTAACAAATTTGTCTGTGAATGTCCAAGGAATGTAGTAGTCTTTCCCCTTTGTTTTGTGGATTAGGATAAAAGGTAGGTAAGTGGATAGTCTGATTCAAAGCTACACTGGATACTACCTTTGGCATAAAGGTAGGGTTGGTTCGTTAGGAAACTCTGTCCTGATGGAAAATGATGAATGGATGCACAGCCATGAGGGCCTGTAGCTCCGAAACCCTGCGTGCTGAGGTGATAGCCAGAAGAAAGGCTGTTTTCCATGACAAGTACTGTAACTCTGTTGAAGAAGCTAGCTTGAAGGGAGGAAGGGAGGAAGGGTCAGCTTTTCCAATACGTAGTTGAGGTCCCAAGCAGGGACTGGTGGTTTCCTTTGGGGTTTTAAATTCTTTGCCCCTCTGAGGAACTGCCTTAAGAGAGGGTGAGAGAATAATGGAGGATCTTTGTTGTATTGTGCAGAGATGGCTGAAGCGTGGATCTTGATGGAGGAGAAGGAAAGTCCATTGTTTAACATCTCAGCTAGGTACTGTAAAATTTGAGGAATATTTATTACCCAAGGATTCTGTCCCTTTTCTTGATTCCAGGCACAAAATCATTTCCATTTGGTGGAGTAAGCCTTTCTAGTAGATGGTCTTCTGGCCTCCAAGATGACATCCTGCACCTCCTTGGAGAGGAGAAACTGTTGGGAAATCAAGGAATTCTCCATGCAGCTAGATTTAGAGTTTTGAGATGGCTGTGAAGGGTTTTGTAGCTGTGCTGGGACAGCAGAAGAGGGACTAGAGGTAGGATCCATGGTGAGGAATGTGTCAGGCTCTTCAGGAGCGGATACCAGTGTTGTTCTTGGCCAATCTGGAGCAATGAGAATCATTTTCAGCCTTTCTGCTCTGGCTTTTAATAGAACTTTGGGCAGCAGAGGAAGAGGCGGGAAGGCATAGACTGTCAATGTTGCCCAATTGAAGGAAAGTGTGTCCACTTTCCAGGCCTTTGGATGATAGGTCCTTGAACAAAATTTTTTCAAATGGCAATTTCTGTGGGTAGCAAACAGATCTGTCTGGCTGTCCCCATGCCTGAGTTATCTTTGTGAAAAGTTGAGGATGCAACTTCCATTCGTGTGGATCTGTCATATTTCTGCTTAGGTTGTCTGCCAGTGTGTTTTCCTTCCCTGGCAGGAATTGTGCCAGCAGTTGAATTTACAAATCCAGTGCTGTGTTCCATAGGGTCATGGCTTGCCTGCACAGTGGGTATGAATGAGTTCCCCCCTGTTTGTTTATGTACTACATCACTGTGGTGTTGTCTGTCCTTATCAACAGCTGGCCTGGATGCAGTAGGTCTTTGAAGGTCATAATAGCCTTTTGCACGGCTAGCATTTCCTTTTGGTTGATGTGAAGGAGCTTCTCTTTTCATGCCCATTTTCCCTGAATGCACTGATTTGTCATGTGTGCTCCCCAGGCGTAGTCTGAGGCATCTGTTGTGATGATTTGAGTTGCTTGAGGTACACAGAAAGGAAGACCTGTGTTTCTTTGGCAAGCTTGAGTCCCCCACAAAAATTCCTTTTGGAGGCATGGAATGAGAATGGGATAATTGCTTCCAAGCTGTGGCTGTGTTGAGACCATAAGTTTTTCAGGTACCATTGAAGTTTCCTCATATGCAGCTTTGCACATGGGATTAGTAGGATGCAAGATGCCATGAATCCCAGAGCCTGCATGATTTTTCTTGCAGTTAGCCTGGTGTAAGTTGCCATTTTTCTGAAGTATTGAGACAGTTGCCCTTGCTTGTCTGGTGTGAGGTAGGCCATCTGGGTGGTTGTATCCAAACTGGCACCCAGGAAAATTATTTGTTGAAAGGGTATTAATTTTGATTTCTGTTTGTTGACTGTGTATCCCAGGAAGTTCAACAGTTTTATTACAAACGCCAGGTGCTGCAGTAGTATGTCCTTGCTGTCCGCTTGGATCAGACAGTCATCCAGATATGGGTAGATCTGTATCCCTTGTAGTCTGCAGAAGGCGATTACTGATGCCAGGCATTTCGTAAACACTCTGGGCACAGTAGATAAGCCAAAGGGCAGTGCAGAGAATTGATAATGGGTTGAACCTGCAAGAAATTTAAGGTATCTTCTGCAATCTTGTCTGATAGGGACATGCAGGTATGCCTCCTTGAGGTCCAATGTTACCAGCCAAATCTCCTTGCCCAGCATGGGAAGAAGTTGCTGTAATGTGAGCATCTTGAATTTTGGCACCTGTAGATATGTGTTTAGGATGGATAGGTCTAAGATTGGTCTCCAGTCTTTGTCTTTCCTCGGTAACAGGAATAGTCTGGAATAAAACCCTTGACCTTTTTCTTTTGCAGGTACCTCTTGAATTGCTTTCATGTCCATGAGAGCTGAAACTTGTTTTTGTGCCTCTGCCCTTTGATTTTGTGGCAGGTTTGGCATGCCTCTCATTTTTGGAAGGGTGTGAAAGTGGAACCTGTAGCCTCTGTCTATAATGTCCAGAATACATTTGTCTTTTGTAACAATATGCCAATTTTTTGAGAATAATGTCAGTTTTCCGCCCAAAGGTGCTGCCATTAAAGCCTTGCTTGGCAGGTGTAGGGGGAAGTCATTGTGTCTGTTTTCTAAAAGACTGTGATCTATCTTCTCCACCTCTTGGGGTTGGTGCTTGCCACTGTCTGGCTCTGATAGATCCTTGAGGTTGCCCTCTGCCCCTTGGGCGCCTGTATCTGCCCCTTTGCGGTCTGTCCGTGGCTGGAAAGGACCAATTTTTTGAAGGCCAGTTTCTGCTGAAACGTGGAGGCTGTACCTGCAGAAAATCTTTCACTGTTTGCTTTGATTTTGCTTTTTCCTCCATTTTCTTTAGCACCTCCTCAGCTTTAACACCAAACAATACATCTTTTTGAAGAGGTGCATCCAATAATTTAGCTTTGACATGATCTGGTAAGGTTTGCTCTTTGAGCCAAGCATGCCTACGTATAACAGACCCCGTAACAGCAGCTCTACATGAGGCCTCTAAAGCATCAAAACCACACTGCAAGGTATGTTTACCCACTTGCTCTGCACCATGCAACAAATCCTGCAACTCTTTTAAATCTGGTTGTTCTGGTTGTGTCATCTTGCTTTTCAGCTGAGATATCAAAAACTGTTGATACTTTAACATATGGAACTGACAGTTTAATTCCCTCATGGTTAAAGTGGCCGAGGTGTACACCTTTTTCCCCCACCTTTCTAAAGCTCTGGAATCTCTCTCTGAAGGTAATGTTTTTTTAGCAGTAGAGGCCTTAATTCCCTTGGGACCCTGTGAAATTGTTTCTGGGTCAGCAGTATGGCTTTTATATAGGAACTGGTGAGAATCAGAAACCCGGTAATACCTGTCTGGTTTAACAGGAGCTGGAGGCAAAGAATCAGGATTAAGGCTGGCTTCTGTGTACACATCATCCAATATATCTAAAACAGGAGGGATAGCCAGAGGCCTATGCTGGGGGAGCAGAAGAAATTCCCTGACTTTTCTTGGAATCTGAGTAATCTTGGCCTTCCCAGTGAAAGTGTTCCCTCAATGTATGCAGGGTTTCCCCAAAAGAGAAGTCCTCAGGGGGGGAGACCGAGGGAATAGACCCCTCTGTATCAGAGTCTTCGAATGGAGAATAGGCATAATCCTTGTCCTCAGATAGTTCTGAGGTAATAGAAGCTTGATCTGAGGAAGGGTAGGCTTCCTCTAATCTGGGCCTTTTGTCAGAGGGGGGTTGAGAACCCCTGATAAGAGTAATCAAATCCTCAGCCATTTTAAGCATCTGTTTTTTAGGCATGGTGCCTAGAGAGGGGGTCTGAGGAACCTGTTTTTTGGTTTTCATGGCTGCTTTAGATTTAGTGAAGACTTTAATAGAGAAGGAGGAAGGCCTGAAGACCCCTTGAGAAATGGCAAGCCTGTCTAAATTCTGAGTTTCCCCGCCAGGAGTGGCGTCGGGATCTTTAGTAGGAATGGGGGCCGAGGAGCCTGTGCCCTTGGGTACTGAAGACACTGGTAATGCATTGTCATCGGTAATCAGGGGCTGCATAGGCGCCTCGCTGAGTACCGGAGAACCGGTAGTCGGCCTTAGCGTGGTTTCAGTAGGTGGTGCGGACCTCGTATGTCGGTCCTTATCTTTGTGTTTTTTGCTCAAAACTGGAGTCGGAGTATCCGATGACATAATATAATTAAATTTTTTTCCAAAATAGTGAAGGGCAAACTCCGCCCGATGCTTAATAGTGCGCTTATTGAATCTAGCACAAAAACGGCAGGCCGAGACGTCGTGTTCTGGGCCTAAGCAAGGTATACAGAAAGAGTGGAAATCCTTATGCGGTATTTGCTTCCCACATGAAATGCAATTATTAACTTTGTCTGACATCGGTCTGAGGCAAGAAAAGTTTCCCCGACGGGGTACTTAGCTTTCAAGAAGACTTCGGCTGAAATACTTTCGTGAATCTCAGGAGCTGGCCGACCGGCACTTGCGAACTGCTTCTGCTTCGGGCACCGCGCGGCAAGAAAGACTGAAGAAAATGGCATCGGCTGCCTCTTTTATACCCCTGCCGCACTGACGTCAGGGAAGAAGCGACAACAACCGACGCCGGACCTAGACTTTGGAATTCAGCCGACCAAGGATCCGCCTGATGGCGGGATAACCCATCTGTTATGACTGCAGCTGTATGCACGATGAACATCATCCCTGTCAGTCTCGAACCCCAGACCATGGGCACACTAGACTGCATGAATTATTACTAAGCCACAGCAGATATAAAATAATATGATGTTGTAATACATATATCATTCCTTGCAATGAAGGAATGTAAAGGAATAATAGAAAGGCCTTTAGACAAAGCCTGTTCTGTAAATCCTTGACAGCCAGTGTTGTGGAATTGCATTACATGACAGTGATAAGAGAAGCAGTCATTCTAGCAAACAATAACATTACAGAGGCACTTTACAAACCACAGACAGTATCAGGGCACTACAAACACTAGCATATCTGAGTGGGGCAGACGCCATAGCTCTTAAATATGTTCTATGCAAGTTCATGATTGTGCAATGTATGTTAGCTGTGTCAGTCTCACTCCCTCTAGAAAGTATTGCCATCATGTATAGAGGTGGGGTATTACACAATGAATACTGATATTAATAACAGTAGACACTGCTTGCAACTGCAGCCACTAACATTTTTTTTGTCAGTTAAGCTTTTTAAGTATTCACTTCTCTTAGTTAACTCCAGTGTTGCAGTGTCTCTTGACAGAAAAATAATGGGCTGTTGTTTTCAGAGTTTTAAGTGCTGGGCTGGATTTGTGTACTGCCCGTGTGATTGCCTGATTCTGATTATTTCCACCTGCTAGCTCTGCTGACTCTCCCTGGTTAACTTCCTACTGTTTGTTGTGCTTCCTTTTCCCTTTCCATTCCCTCAGGGAGGCGGACACAGTGTGCACCTTCTATTTCTTGACTTTAGCTAGGATACCTACTGACACACCTCTTCCAGTGATGAGCAACTGACAGCTAACACATGCCACTCTGCTCCAATGAGATTAGCTTCTTTCATACATACCCCCCTCATGATGTCACCTATATCTTACTCTGTTACTCCCCTTATCCTAGTCTTACACTCCACTGACTGTGCTCATTTGCTATGTAGACTTGGGATTCACTATCCTTACCCTCATTTGCATAGGATTGCCTACTAATGCATGGTTACATCTCTTAGACTGGGTTCCCCCCTTAGCAACCCCTACTCGGTAGACATGTTGTCTTCAGCCTGCCATTGCCTTGCATTGTACATTACAAATTCACATAAAATCCACATTTGTAGATTTTTATTATTAGTTTTCTGGTTTTTAGAGCACAGCCCTTTAGTGCAACGCTGCGCTACGCTTAAACATTGGAAATCGGACAAAAAAAAAAAATTTATTTATTTTTCATTTTGCATCAGGAAACATTGCCAATGGCCATATATTTGGCCACTGGTATGCTTCCTCTACTGGATGCAACCTTTATTTCGAGCTGTCATGGCTCCGTTTTGCTATTTGCAGAACGGTACTCAGTTGTCAACTGAGTACATTTCTGCAGATAACACTACTCTTACTCGGACAGGTTCGGGTTTCCTGAATCTAAAATCTACCTCATTTGCATGCCTTTCAGCTGCAGTTGAGGTAATTTGCATGTCCCAGTCCTTTCTGCATAAGAGATGTGTTAGGAGCTCTCTTGCACACCCCTGCAGGCTGTTCCTGGATCGCTCGTCAAACATGATGGCTGCATGGGGTCTTACTCTACTCTTAGACTCCGTGCAAGCCATCGTGAATCCAGCCCAGTGACTTTTAATGTAGAAAAGGGAAAGAGGAAAAAAAAGGTGGGAGCAGTGGTTACTCTGATTAGAAGAGAAGGGGAACATGGGAGTACATGGGATGGTCCTGGTGTAGAAAAGATACATTTGGGTGAAAGATTTTATTAATACAGACAGATAAAATTTGTGTTTGAGTAGATGAAGGGAAAGATAACGATGGGGTAAAGAAGTGATGGCATGGTAGAGTGTCACTGCCACAGAAAGGTAAGATATATTTGTAGGTGATGTTGACATTGTTTGTATTTGGTCTCATTTGCAAGTTGGGGTGGGAATGAGTTCCATACTTTTGAAACATGGGCTATATACAAGGAGTTCACAAAGCGTTTTGGGGGAAAAGGAATGATAAAGGGTTTTATCTCCACAGATCTAAGTTCTGTTTTAGGGGTACATGGATTAAGTAGGTATCTGACTGCTGGACATTTGTATGGACTATTTAAAACAGTAAATACAACTTGACACTTCTGAGGAGATTTAGAGTTAGTATGTTTAGTTAGGTAATAGGATACCGCTCACTGTTTAGTTAGGTAATAGGATACCGCTCACAAGTAGGCAAAATCTTACAGTAATAAGTGACCGGTCCTAGAAAGGCTCGAACCTGCTTTTTGGAAATGTGTCGGCTCTGTTTTTGTACTGCTTCTACCTTTTTCCTCTAGCAGTAGGTAAGATGGCAAACATTCTTCCTTGCATCTCTGAGACATGGTAGTGCCACTCTTAAAGAGGCAGTCTCATCCTCCCAGGTCTCTTTGGCCACATCCAGAATTCATTTACACTGTTTTCCATACATCAGTTCAAACTGACTGAACCAAGTAGAGGACTGGGGAAATCCTCAGATGGCAAGCTTACGATAAGACACAAGGGAGTCCTATTTTTTTCTGTCCTTACTCATAACTTTTATTAACAATAATCTCAAAGTCTTATTAAACTGTTTGGCACACCCATCCATTTGGGGGATATTACACAGAAGTGCATAGTTGTTTAATTTAAAAACAATGACACAGTTTCTTCATGAACTTTGACATAAAAGGCGACCCTTTGATGATTAAAACCTCTTTTGGTATTCCTACCCTACACAGCATCTATACTAGGGCATTAGCAATAGCTTTAGCAGCTAGTCTCTGCATAAGAATGACCTCTCCAAAATATGTGGCATTTACACATAATCAATATATATTGGTAACTTCTGGTTATTTTAGGCAGGAGTCCAACTGTGACTATGGTTATTTGTTAAAAGGCTACATCAGTAAAGGGCACAGGGACTAATGGTTTTCTAAATCCAGAGTTTGGGTCTCTTCCCTGACAATCAAAGAACACACAACAATAGTTCTTATTTGTTAAGAAAACAACTGGCCAGTAAAATCTATTCAATATCCTCTTCCTTGTTTCCCTGCACCTTGTGAGTGTGAGTTAGCTTTAGTACAGGCTGTATAAATGGTTGTGGTACCGATACCTTTTTTAATATACTATCCCCAGTTTGATCTACCTAACAGAAGAGGTCATGGATTCAGAATGGTAGGAGTTGGATCATGAACCCCCTATCAACTACACAAATATTTTTTAAGCTTTTATGAGTGTAGGATCATCACACTGCACTTTCTGAAAATTAGGACGTCTGATTTTTATTAGCTCTTCTTAGACCTTTCCGTACTGGATGTAGATGGAACAGGTCCTCAGTCCTCCTCCAAACATTCTGACTGCAGAGTAGAAGAACACTTATCCTTCTGCAATTAACTTGGCTATTATACCTCCCTCATCTGAGTGAATAGAATCTTCTTCCATGTCTGTCTCTGTCAAGGATGTATTTATTTGAACTGTGGGACAGACTTCATCCTGCTCCTCCTTGAATTTTCATTCCTTCTTTACTAATGTGGTCAAGTTAGGGTTCCTCCAGGAAGAAAAGAAAGTGTTTACCTCAAATCACATTATGCACTAAATCCGGGACAAGACATACAAAGCATAAGAGGTCTAGTTATATGCACCTTTAAGAAGACACAATTTAAACAGCTCTTGCCACCCTTTATGAGTACTTAAGAGTATCCACCTCCAAGATCAAGCAGAGACACACATGATAATCCTGGCATAAGTTTGTGTGTGCCCATCTAATCATCAAGACTAACATGAAAAGGATTTACAGTAATGATATTCAGCTGAATTAACATTGGAAAAACGTCTCCTCCCCAATTATAATGTGAATGACAAGATGCAAAAAATGAAAAAAGTGTGGAATCCTTTGAAGAGATAAGGAATAGCATATAAGAGAACTCAAGAAGTCAGGGTGGCAAGAGAAAATGTGAAGGGGAATCCAGTGAGAAAGACTAAAGGCAGATGTCTGAAATATAAGAGATATTGGATAAAGTATATTATGAGGTAGTCAAAATTAATGAAGCACCGCTGGATTTTATCAAAAGGATAAACCTTATCTCAGCAAGTGAAACAGATAGGAACACTTTAGAATGAGTCTGAACATCAGATATGAATGTTGAAACTACAGACCGCACAGGAAGAAATGAAAGAAAAATTAATGGAGTTGGAAGACTGAAGGAGAAGAGAGACTATGAGATTTACCAATGTGCTGGAGAGAGTGTATGGGTTGGAGATATTAGAGGACAAGGACTTTGGTGTTTATGGTTAACTTCTTGTTGAAGTGGACAGTGATTCCGCTAAACAATATTCAAATAGAGCGAGTTTATTCCCAGCAATGGGGAGGGATGAGATTTCCATGTTCTATATTTATAAAACTGCTGACTTTCACATTAAAAGAACAACTGCTAAACAAGTTATGGCAAAAGGGGAAAAAAATGAAAATTGGGGAAAGCAGGGTGTTTGCAGGCCACAGCTAATTGGTTGGAACAAGGCGGAAGGCAGATCAGTTTGCACCCCATAGGAAATTATGCCATATCTATCCTGAAAGTGTTCTTTCCCAGTCAATTTAAGACATTTTTAGAAAAAGAGTCAGATAAGCAGGAACTGGAGACTAGTACTGTCAGTTTCTGCATGACAGTAAAGCAGGAGTAAATGATGTAGAACAGGTAGTGAATGAAGGTAGACCAATGGAGGGTAAGAGAGCGAGATGTCCAATTCAGCCATTACCAGTCATTTGAAGGAAATTTCAGGAGAAAATTTGGGTAATGGAGTTGTTATTGAAGGAGACAAGCGACAGAAAAACTACAAGGTCATTATTACAAGAACAGAATGAATAGTCTGCTTGACATGGGGTGTCTTATGACTGGTACTAAGTTAGAAATACTATGAGTGACATGGACTCTTCTTATCTGGACATTCATTTTAAAAACTGTAAGTAATATGAACAAAAAGACATAGAAATAAGAATAGATAAGAAAATTGGGGAAGGGATGGTAATGGTACAGCAGACATGTTTAGCCTGAAGATGAAAATATTTTGATTTGTTCAGTTATCCTTTTGCAATACTATCACCCCTGTGGCATGTAGGGATAAATTGAAGGATGAGTGGCAGAGTGATGGGTTAGTATCATACAACACTGAAAAGTTTCTAACTTGTAACGACAGACTGTTGCTTGAGGATTATAACATCACATTGCAGGGGATAATTTAAAAACAGCTTAAGGTTTGTGAGAATAGGGCAATGAGTGACAGTGGTGAGACCTGAATACTTAATGTGAACATGATAAAAACAGGACAAAACAAATATAGAAAAGTTCACATTGTACAAGAAATATTGTAGGATGTAGGGGAATTAGTTGCGGTAGGCATTACAAGGAGATAAATACTATAATTAAAACCGGGATAATGAACAGTGGATTAAGGATGAGTTTTGTATTTTTGAAGAAAGTAGTGGCATGGACTCAAGTTCAGCAAATTATAAGGGTAAGGTTCACAACCCTAACACTTATTAAGGCTGTGCTAAATGCATTGCAGAGAAACAAATGGGAGGAAAAAGACAACGTAATACATAATAAAGGTGAAATAAAGGATAATGGTTAAATGGTAGTAAACTAAGGCAGCACGTTGTGATGGAGTTGGTAGGGATGGGAGAAAAGGATTAGTGTGAATATGAAGATCATAACAGGGTCTGCTGCTAATACGGAGGGTCTGTCATGTGCATGTGTAAGAGTATGGTAGAGTTAATAAGAATGAGAGATCAATGATAGGCAAAGGCTATGTTTAAAATACGGGAAGGAGACTCAAGGAGGGAGCAGATCGTGCTGACAGTGGACAGAAAAAGGGAGAATTAATGCTGTTGATAAAAAAGAGGGTGTAAGCTTTTGCTTACATGAGTGGGAATGAACAGAGGAAGTTAGAAGTGGGGGTGAAAGGAGATGATGCAAAGGAAATAATTGTACAATGTATCCGTGCAGGGAGGGGAGGTGCCCAAGAATAGTGAAGAGAGGGGGATAACAGTAGAAAGCCAGCAAAAAGCTATTGCATGAGAAATGAACAGGAAGAAAGTTTGTGGTGTATTATTTCTTATGCTTTGTATATAGTTGTTAAGTTCTTCGATATTAGTTATGAAAAAAGTTTTTTTGAGCATTTAGACTTCTCAATTCAGTTGTATCAGGAAAAAAGAAAGCATAATTGGAATATAAACTCAAAAGACGTAATATATGTTCCTTTTGGAAAACTAGTGAGTAAGGGTCATAAATTTAAAGTAGACAGTAGACTAAGTAACTATTAATGTTTTTGTCGTGGAACATTAATGGCCTCATAGGGGTATTAAAGTGCAAAAAGTAATGGAAGTAATCGGATAAATGGAAGCAAATGTAGTCTTGTTAAAAGACACCTATTTGAATAAATAAGAGCATGAGAAGGTGTTTAAATTTTATTTAAAGAAGGGTGTCATGCAGTAGCTTGAGACAGAAGAAAGAGAGAAGTACCTCTCCATATAAGATAAGGGATTCTTTTTTTACAGTTGACCATAAATCTGACAGTCAAGTGATGTATGTCTTGGTCAGGGGTTACTGGCTGCATTGACAGCTTACTCTGGACAATATACACCTTCCACCAAAAATGGGTAAAAAGGATTTAAAGAAATATTTAAGGAGATAATGGCATATAAGCAGGGGATAACATTATTAGCTGGAGATTGGAACTTAATTATGCACATTAGAGATGTAAGTGGATCACCAGGGGTTAGGAGCTTGATAAATGAAGGTAGAATTCTTAAAATAATAATTAAGTCATATAGACTAGAGTACAGAGGGGAGATTAAACTGATTTATATAGAATTTACTTTTGCAGTGACAGCATGACAATTGGTCTAGATTAAATAGATATTATATAACCAAAGAGCATGTACAAATGGTAAAATAATTAGACTCACGTCCACATTTAGTATCCAATCACATTCTTCTTAAAATGTCTTTATTGTCTCTGGATGTAGACTGGACATATAAACACTGGAAACTGACAGATTATTGGTTGAAAAAGGAACTGAAGTTGTCACACATAAGGGACATTGTCTCCAAGGTTAAGGAGAGCAGGAGATATGAGGGGGCAGAATTTTGGGATGGAATAAATAAGGTATTGACATGACAATTCAGCAGATGGAAATACATAAAGAAGACAAAAGGAGGAATTTAAGATGAGTAAACTGTAGAGTCTGTAGGAATCATAACTTAGAAAATCTAGTTTAAGTGAGGAAGAAAGGAAGAATTAGAGAAATTAGACAGGTTGAGTTTATACAGGAAGCACTGATAAAGAAGATAACTGTAATTAAACCATTGTATTATAAAAACACTCCAATGCTGTAAAATGTTTTAGCAGCCAGAAGCAGAAAACAAATAATGGAAAAGAGTGCATATATACAATTAGAGACCAGGAAGCAGGACAAATGTTTAACACACAGAGGGAGACAGCAATAGTATTTAGAAATGTTTAGTCTGAGCTGTATGCTTCACAGGAAGAAACAGAGGACTGGAGAAGACTCACAGAAGAGGAAATGCAAAGATCAATTAGACCTATTAGGATTCAGGAGATAGAAGAACAAATCCAAAGGCAAACTGTGGAAGATCTAGGAACAGACGGCATTCCAGTGGAAGTATGGGTGAAATACAAGTCAGCAATACTTCAATTATGGTTAAGGATATTTAATAGGGCATTACAATATGAGATTGTGGAGTCATGGAAAGAAACTGTAATATCAGACATAATGAAGGAAGGAAGGGATCTAGCACATCCTGGGTCTTAGGGCCCAATCTCAATTTTCAATTACAATTAGAATATTTTTTACAGTGATTCTGACATATAAGTTGTGTCAAATTCTCCCCATAATCATACATTTGTACCAGTAAATTTTTGTAAAAGGCAGACAAACATTTGGTAATATAATTAGAATGCATGTGATCCATCAATATGATAAGATATTTGAGAAAGGGGATGACCATGATTGGATTAGATGTGAAAAAAAATTGATAGGGTGCACTGGAGGTTTCCACAGGAAATAATGGGGAGAATAGGTTTTCCAGAACAAGTTAAGGATTAGTACAAGCTCTATACCCAAATTCGACAGCAAGTACTAAACTTAACAGTGGGTTAAAAGAGAAGATTCAGGGTACATGACAAGAGTGCCCCTTGTTAGCGTTGCTGTTTGCAGTATATCTGGAGCCTTTAGCACAAAAGATAACACAAGCCTCAATAAAAAATAGGATCAGTATGGGCAGGAACATAAGATTGCCCTTGCAGATGATGTTATATTGTACATCGTTAGGCATACCTAAGCTATTCTGTTTACTAAGAGGTTTTACACAACTACTAGCATATACAATAACTGAGGATAAAGCAAAAGTTATTGCCATCAACCAAACTTCCCCTTGGAGAAAACTGATGGGCTTCCCATTCTTATGGGGGCATACAAACATGAAATACTTAGGGATATGCATAACCAAGAACCCAGGAGAATATCCAAAGAAAGCATGGCAGCAAATCAAAATTAGAACCGATTGGATGACACAGAAATGAAAGACATTATAGGTAAAGCTTGACCATGAGGTGCAGCTGATAAAGATGTTTGTGGTCCCATGAATACTGTATGCAGCTTAAGCTTTCCACTAAGATCCAAGGATGGACTACTGGAAAAAGCTGAGAAAGCATGCACTAAAATACATATGAGAGGATAAAATACAAGGGTGGATTGGCAGAAAATGATCCTTCTGTGATAAGAGGATGGAATTATCCCGCCTAACTTGGAAGACAGTTTTAAAGCAGTCCATTTAAAGTGAGAATACCATTTGCAAAATGTCAGTTATGACTCAAAGTGAAAGCAGATGATGTGTAGGCAAATGCAAAATTACTCCATAACACAGAGAATTATAGTTTGGGCCACTACTATTTTTTATAAATTAATGCATATTGTAAAGCTTTGTGATTATATGTGTAATACATTGAGAAATAATATGTAAGGGCCATGGAGATTTGAACTTAGACCTATCACACAAGAAAAAACAATATGGTAAGTTAAATACTGTGATGGTAAGGGACTGGTACAACTTGAGCAGCTACGAGAAAAGGCAGGATAGCTGAACTGGTCAGAAATGAAGGTTAAATTCAACCTGGAGAGAAGAAATATTTTGCTATATAGGGGTCTATATGAGATATTAGAGAAGTTTAACAATAAACTGAGACATATGGATATCCAAACCCCAGAGTTGGTTAAAACTTTTACTGAGGTAAAACCCAGGAATCTAGGAACACAAATATAATAGGAGAGATGTACAGCACTAACTGATGAAAAGAGGACATTGCAGTTAAAGTGTGTAATGGCTGGAAAGAACTGTTGTAAATTTAAATAAAAGTGGAGAAAGAGTAAAGACATATTTGTTACCTAGGTTAAGTACTAAGAGTCGAACATTTCAAATTCTGCATGGTAGTGTCTCCACAAATATTTTTATAGTCCGGCTAGATTATATAACATTATATAAAATTAGTCAGATTTGTTGGAGATGTGAATCAGAACACATGGGAGACTGGATATGCATCTATATTACATTATCGTATGATGAAAATAGCGAATGCTATTTCATCGTACTGATAATGCCTGAATCACAAAATATCGAACACACGGAACAGCGAATTTTCCCCAGGGAAAAAAATTTGCTGCTCTGCAAAAAAAAAAAAAAAAAACTTAGGCACAAAGATAAGTGGGGGGCTTCGCCCCCCACATCCCCCTACTTAAATATACCAACTCCAAGATCGCACCATAGTGGAGGAAATGGCAAAGTCCCAAAGATGGCCCACCGACTTTTTTCCATGGAAAAAATTTGATGTTCCGTGTCTTTGCTATTTTGACATTTCGACAGTATCAGATCGACTAAATAGCTTTTACTATTTAGTCCATTCGATACGCTAATATAGACCCACTGGATACATATTTTTGAGGTAAATGAGATTTACAGAATTTAATATCTTGGATATTAGGACATGACCAGGAGATAACTAAATCATTTTTTTTTCTATATCAATTGGAGGAAACAATGGGGAAAAGCATGTTATTCTTAGTGGCTAAAAAAGCAATTACAAGGCACTGGAAGTCAGTACAGACCCCCACAATAAGGGAGGTTAGGGAGATTCTGGAATCCATAAAGAAATGTGATGTAGAAATAATCAGGTACAAAACAAATATAACACATTAGGTTACATGGGAAGTTTAGGAGGGGATTGCAAACAGAGGTGTAGGAATAAGGTATTGGCGAGTGTTATGACTGAGAGAAAGGTGGGTGGAAATTAAGACTGGAGATGACGGGGCCACTGGGAAGAAAGGAAAAAGGATAACAATGAACCTTTTCATAATCAAGTTGCATTTTAAATGACTATGGGCATTATAACTCCTGGGGTTAGACTGAGATGGTTGTTATGATACACTTGTTAACTATTATAAGGATGAGTCAAATATAGTTAGAGGCCGATCCCCAGGACGTAAAAGGTGTACCATGCATCCGGACTAAGCTAGTATGTAATTGTTTTATACTGAAATAAAAAAGTTGATTAGAAAATAACATTAAAAGCAAACAAAGTAGTACTTTATTTGACCCACAGTGGAAATTTATTTCATAGGCTGGAAATATTTTGAATTAGGAACCTATTCCTCTAGTGAGTCTTTTTATTGGTTGGCATAAATTTAGGTCCCTAGTACAGATGTTGAACTGTCACTGATTTTGGAAAGAAATGGGTCAGACAGGATTGGGTCTTTCATAGAAAAAGTGAGAGACATGTGATCTCAGAGAATCCAGTAGGCCACTGATTATATTGAGAATTGTGTTAATCTTTCAGGATAGCTGAAGAATTTCAGAGGTTTCTTCCATTTAAGTAATATGCTTGGATTTTTACCTTCCTAAGGGTGAACTGTATAAGATGATGTATCTCAAAAGAGAAGAGTAGAGTGGTAAGATGACTTCTTTGAATCTCAAAGATATTCCTTTGGAAATTAACTGGGGCAGATAGGATTTCCCAACTATGTTGGAAACACAATGTTTGAATATGAAAGAGTTGCCAACATAAGCACCCACTTATTTTATAACCATATCTGTTTAAAGAAGACCATCTACCAAATATGAGGTAGTTACAGTTTTTTTTTCCAAATGCTAATATGCTGGATATGTTTGCATTTAGAAGAAGACCAATTTCAGTAGTACAGGTATGTGCAAATTTCAGCCCATTTTGAAGCATTTTACTATCAGTGGATTAGTGTGTAATGCTGGTTGTAATGCTACTCTAAAATAACACATTATGATAATGACAGGCTGAATGAAGCACTACATTTTTATGCTTTTCCCTTTGTTTTTTTTTCTACTCTCTTGATTATCTGCAGTTTGTGCTGTCATGGCAGGAACAAGACATTTTGTATGTCAAGCAGTTTAGTACAATGGCTGAGTGTGTGAAGCTGAGTAATGCCAATAACAATGGAAAAATGAATGCAACAATGCTTTTTTCTCCTTTTTCCTTTATTTTTTTCTCTTCATCTCATGTTTATCTGCAGTGCATGCATTCATGGCAGGAATGAGATACTATGTTTGTTCCGATGCAGTGTGAGTTCTCATGGTAGAAAGGAAACACTTGGTCTGTTCAGATGTCAAAGATCAGGGGAAATGTTCTGATCTTCTACATATGGTGGTACCATCTTGTAATACAGTAAACAAAGACCAACAGAAAGTAATTGTTAGAAGGACATTTTATTTAAAGTCCTCAAAGGGATTCAATAAAAAAATGATGTGCTTTGACAAACCTCACTGATGTTATCCTGGCAACATGATGATGTCATGGACATTGGCACTGTATGTTATAGCAGTTGAAATAAAGTTAAAATTCATGATGTTTATCTTAACTGAAACCATCTGTAAATGATAACTATTTTTAGGGACAGTACTCTTATAGCAAACTATTCAAGAGACTTAGATATTTTGAGTTTATTTTTTTTTCTGTATGCATCCTATCCATGTTTATTAACTTTGCTTTTAATTTTCTTTGTGTGCCAGTCTGCATATATCTTACTCTGCATTTAATTATTATTATTTAAAAAATAATTTATTTGTTTTTAAGCTTTTGATACTAATATTTACTATGTGTATTTATACAATGTTGTTTAGCTGAAAAAAGATGAAAATCATTTACATTGTAGGGTATCAAGCTGTAGGGCACAAATCTATGAGACTAATTCAGCTTATAATCAGTTAAAGAGATATTAATTGGTGATATAACAGTAACAAGAAACTGGAGGTCTCTGACTTATTGTGGAGTGATGGTTGTACTACCAAGCCAGGAAGACAGCTATGGAGAAAAATATAAGACACAAACCTGCAAGACTGCGTCAGATTACTTACAAATGAAAAGACATTCCCCCGGATTCACTAATCCTCTGTGTAAGACTTAATAAGTCTTACTCGGAGGCTGCAGTTGAACGGTTTGACGTCATCGTGGCATGAATATTCATGAGGGCACGCTGACTCAACCGTAATTCTTACACGGACTGAGTAGGAAAGCAGGGGGCGTGTTGATGGTTGTACTACCAAGCCAGGAAGACAGCTATGGAGAAAAATATAAGACACAAACTTGCAAGACTGCGTCAGATTACTTACAAATGAAAAGACATTCCCCCGGATTCACTAATCCTCTGTGTAAGACTTAATAAGTCTTACTTGGAGGCTGCAGTTGAACGGTTTGACGTCAGCGTGGCATGAATATTCATGAGGGCACGCTGACTCAACCGTAACTCTTACACGGACTGAGTAGGAAAGCAGGGGGCGTGTCTGACTGCCGAGCAGTCTAAATGTGCACGCCCCTGCAAGGTTATAAAAAGCAAAATGTCAACACACAACAGCGAGTTTGCTCAAATGTACTTGCACCCAACACCACACTCCCTGACACTGTAAACCCCCATCACACTTATATAAAGTAAATAATTATATATATTTTTTTAAATCCACAATATAGCTGCCCGTATTTGCGCGTGTGTGTGTGCCCATTGCTTAGATGAAGTTAGCAATTCTGACATGGAAGAGCATAAGAAAGAATGTTTATGCAAATCACACCAAATTGCAATAGCGTAATGGTAGAGCGTATGCACAAAGAGAAGGCATTCACGGTTCGAGTCCCACCACTCCTCTTCTTATTTATGTTTTAAATCAGTATTTGAAATAATACCAGATATACATGATTAAAATTTTATTAAAAGCAGTGACATGGCCAATGTATCAGTGAACAAAATATATATTTTTAAAGGACCCAGATAGCCTGGTGTTAAGCAACATTTTACACAGTTAAACAGAGATGCCCATAGTTTAATAGCGCTTTATCCAGCTAAACAGAGTTGCCCATGGTGTAATAGCGCTTTACGCAGTGCAATAGAGTTGCCCAAAGTTTAAAAGTGCTTTGCCCAGTGCAATGTGTTTGCGCGGACGTGCACGCTGTGCCAACCAGGGCACTGTAGGGCACCGGGGAGCAACGTAGAGCTAAGTTGCTTAAACGCAGCCACACCTTCTAGCCTGTCTAGACAGTATTAAAATAAAAGAATGGCAAGGTTTGAATCCAGGACCCTTTGCATCATAATCAAAGTACAGAACCACTAAGCCATGACAACATAAGGGAAGCAGCCACTATTAACATTCATAAACTTACGAATGGTAGTTTAACCATTACTAAGCAGGTCTGCAGTCAGCCGAGAATTTTACAAAACGGCCAATCACAAAAAAGTGCGGGAAATGCGGCATATTTAAGCCCCATAGGTGGGAATACTCGCCATAATTGATTGTAGCTCACATTTGCAGTCAGAATGGCAGGCACAGGAGAGGGTTCATGCTTCCGAGCGCAACATTGGGGCATCAAGGAGTCCAAATACATGGTTTGGCTCCTTGTCCACCATCACGAGACAAGACTCCTGCAGGGCCAGTTCCAAGGGATGGAGTACAAGGCAGAGGCTTGGAACCGGTTAGCTTGTGACCTCACCAGTGCCACAGGCATTCCCCGGACTGGTGAGCAGGTCCGTCACCACCGTGCAGACCTGAAGAGATGAAAGCAGGACCACCTGATCCAGTGGATACAGGAGGCCCGTGGGATGCAGAATGACCCACAACTGAGTATGTAGCCATGGAATGCAGTATGTAAGAATTGATAATGGAGTATGTATAATGGATAGGTATGTCCCAATATCCCATCATTTACTTTACAGCTGCAGGTGACCGTGCTGCGAATCAGCAAGCCTATGCTGATAGGCTGCTAAGGTTGCACCACCAGGCAGGTTATTGATTATTCTGCATGTATTGTTATATAAAATATGGGAGAGAGCATGAAAGAAAGTGTTGTAGTTCAATAAAACAGCCATAGAATTGCCTGAATACTTTCTCTGCATGTACTGTCAGATAAAAATGTCAGAGAGGCAGAAAAAGTGTGTAGTAACCCATTAAGAAAGGTAACATATGTCTGGAATAATATCCCTTCAGACACTGTCATATAACATAAGTGAGTGAGCCTGAAAAAAGATTGTTCTAACCTATTAATAAAGGTATAATATGTCTTGAACATGTCTGCCATAAACACCGTTAAAACAAATAAAGGAGTGAGCCTGTGGAAAAGTGTGCAATTTCATTAATAAAGGTCTAAATCCCAGAGTGTGTCTGTGTCACAGAGTCTGAAAAGTTGTTGTACCCTTGCATTATACAAACAGTCCTGTTTGAAAATGTGCTGGCAACCCAGAGTTATGCAGTCCCATATAAAGTGGGTGATGAAAGTGCTAGTAGCTGTGAAACATATATACAGTCCACAATAGTCAGTTACTGGCTGGCATGAATAAGTAAACCTGGCACACATGTAGCATGTAATTATTCACCAGAAATGTGAGTGTGTGTTAAGAAATGCAGGGTTCAGTACAAATTGAAGTGAAAATGTCATGTGAAAACATCCCAGATATGTAGATAAAGAAATATAAATGCAAACAAGAAATATGTAGCAGTAACACTTGAATCCTGGACAGTTAGTATGTCAGATATGGGTCAGGAATATATTGAACTAGCCAAACCCATGACACAACCTAATGTATGGTAGCAAGTGTAATAATACAGGTAGGGGATATACAACTGCAGTCACTGGGAATGTAGTGTAGACTAAAAGGTCATTATAAGATGTTAACCGAGGTTTTTTCTACACGCTATCGTATGTGCGTAAACCATGCAATTCTACACCTCAATGGGTATGTGTAACCTTAAATATTTGTTGGGACATATGTCCTATTGTTTATAAATGTTTGCATTGATGTTGATACATGTGCCCTGTTCAAACACCACGTTCATGGTGGCCTGTTGCTACCAACCATCCCTGCATGCTGTTGGAATATCCACTGTCGTTCAATATATGCATGTGTTATGCTTGCTGTTCAACTGTTGGAACCTTGGTGTGTTGGGTTAATGGGAATATGACTGCATGCTGTAACAACTAATCTGGAATGCTGTTGTTTATGTTGTAATTAAACACACCTAATCACAGAACGTATGGGAAGGCCGGTCCCAGCGGACCCACCTGTCCCTCCTCAGTTGGCGAGTGCACCTGGCACTAGCAGCTCCTGTGCCCAGCACGGGCTCCCCTCCTCCGTTGGTCCTGTGCCACCTTCAGGTGGAAGTGCTGCAGGGGATGGGGCTCATCCCCCCCGTGCAAGCGTGGGCGGAGAAGGGCCACCCATCACCCTTTGATGGGTCCGGGCTGTGGTGCATAGGGAGATGCAGCGTTCAGTCGCTGATCCCCTATGCCCGCTTGAGGCGAGCATGGCACTTCTCTCGGGTGAGCCTGCCCATCCTACTCAGCCCCCAGCACAGTCACCCTCGGGGCTGTGAAGGTGCAGTGGTGACTGCCCATGGGTGGGGATCTCAGTTCCACTGTTACCATCTGTGGGCTCATGGGCTTGCGATTTCCAAACATCCTTCCCTGTCAGTTGTGTTCACCCACCCCATGTGTCAAACTCCGCCCCGTATGCATCTTGTTTGTCTTGACTGTTTACCTCCCCAACCTACCTCCCCAAATATACATACTTCCTCTACCTCACATTCCACTCTCTCCTGAAAAAAAAAAAAAAAATGGGCAATCTGTTCCCACAAAAAAATTACGCCCCATACATAGCTGCCCAATTCGCACACATGTCCACTGGACATGTAAACTGATAATTCTAATTGGCAGTACAACATATTTTGTTGTCCTCACCCCTCTCTCAGGGGTGGAAGGTTTCAAATTTCACACCAAATTTCATACATATGCACAGCTGTTGCTGGTAAAGAAATGGGCAGCTATGGACCTTCCCTACACCCATCCTGCACATCCCGAGCTGGTTTCCCTACTGTCTTTCCCTCTTTGTGCCCCTTTTTCACCACTTTCCTATCTCCCCATTTTCTTTTCTTTAAAAGAAATTAGCGTGGAGGTTAGCGGGAGTAAGCACTTTTAAGCAGTAGTTAGCGGGGTGCGCAAGTGTGAGCTTGTGTGTGCTTAGCTAAGCATTGCTAAGCATCGCGCAAACCAGTGCAAACCCGCTTACAACTGCTTAAAAGTGCCTTAGTCACTCTGTATGACAAGGCACTTGTGCTGCTCAGCAGCAAAATAAAATACCCTTGTCAGTCTCGAACCCAGGACCTTGGACACACCAGTCTGCATGAAGTACCACTACACCACAACAAATCTACAATAACTTAGTGCTGAAAGCAATATATCATGCATTACCATGAGTGAATCTAAAGGGAAAATAGGAATGGCATAACACAAATCTTGTTCTGTGGGCCTTAACCAGCAGGTGTTGTGGAATTGCATGACATGACTGTGAAAAGAGAATCAGCCATGCTAGTAGGGAATAAGGTTACAGTAGCAGCTTACAAACCCCACACAGTATCAGAGCAGGATAAACACTGGCATATTTGCATAGGTCACAGGCCAGACCGCCCAACAGTGACTGCTCTACAGTGATGACCCTGATTTGTAAACAAATGTTAGCTGTGCCCCTCTGACTCCCTGTGAAATGTACTAACAGTAGGCAGAAAAGTGTTGAATCTCACTTAATGACAAATATCAATAAGTGAGAGTAGACACTGCTTGCACATCAGAAAATGAGTAGTAATACATATGCTCTGAATCCCTCAAAGTCTGAACTGCAAAATGTCTGAACTATATCACAGGTGTAACACAGTTATATGTACCTCTCCCTGAGTCTGTTCAAATATATACGTGAGAGTATCTGAGGCCTGGAAGAGTCAGAAACACACAGGCATATCAGCTTGTCTGCTGTTACACACTCTGCAAATAGCTGTAGAATGAATCCCATAAGCATGCCCTTATGTAGAAGTACAACACAGAAATATCAAAGGATGTAGCCATGTACTGCTAGCAACCACCTGTGACAATGCCATTGTTCAGGTGCTGAAAAGACTGCTGTGGTGCACAGTCAAAGAATACTAGGCTGACCTCTGTCTACCATCTGGATATGTCCACAGGTGGGAGCTACTCAGACAGACTACAAGCCTTCATA
>NC_056744.1:706833400-706925900 GCF_019279795.1 Protopterus annectens
GCTGTTTTCCAGGGCCAGCCAGCACCAGTAGGAGCGTACTGCACTGTGGCAAGATCTTGTTCATCGGGTAGATGACATAGGCATGCATAACTGGACATATGAGCAGGTACGCCATCACTGCAGTGATTTATTTAGACATATCCGGAGGCATGCATCTGATATCCATAGACAACAGCTTGCCACAGGTGGTGGGGTGGCCATACATCCCCCCCTCACCAGAGTGGAGGAACTGCTCCTAAGTGTGGTGGCTCCTGGCCTACAGCAGCAACAACATCACACATGTGTCATCATGGAGGCCGGAGCCACCCAGCATGGTGACATGGAGCGTGCAGGTAACATGCCCTAGCTGTAGACTACTGTTACCTGTATTGTTAGATTATGCATATGTGAGATGTGTACTGTGTTTAGCAGTTGTGCTGCCTATTGTGTGCAATACTGATATTGTGAATAGTATCTGTACACCTATGCCTGTTGTTCTACTGTAGTTTAGCACACTCACACTAGCAATGCCACAGTTGTGGCCACTGACAAACTGTCATATTCTTGTAGGTCCCTCTGGTGTGACAGCAGGGCAGACAACACATGCTGGTGAGTGTGTTAACACCTTAAAATTGGTATTGAAATGTGCATGACATAGGTGAGGTGTAGGCCATGTACACATAACACACCTATGCATAATGCATGCTGTGCATGTTTGCTGTGAGACATTAAACATCTCAGTAAAGTCAGTAGCTGTCTCAATCACATGCAATGCACAGAGCATCAGACACAAATGTGGCAACACTATACTGCACATTGGATAGGCATAGTTGATACACATGTACACAACATAACACGTTTGTCATACGCAGTACACTTCAACATGTTACACATGTTGTAACCGGACACCTGCTGCCAGGTCACACTTCAGTATCCCACATGTCATCTACACACCACACATATTATACCTGAGGGGTAGGAGCCTAGCATGGGGCTGTGCAACACTCTTCAACACATAACACAGTCATGTTAAGCAATGGTCCCTATTGGGCACCTCACACACCCTTGTGCAACGTGGCTGTGTAATTGTGAACTTAGCCACGGCACTGCGGTTCTGGTACAGCATGCTAGGCAGTGGTCTAGCACACTTTAGTGGCCTTGAGTGACCACATGATGCATGATGATGATGGCTAATGGTACTACACCCCATACAGTTACAATGGCCATGTCCAGGATTGGTATTCCATCACGTACACATGCACCACTCATCCCGTGTGTGTACATAGCATGCATGTGCTACACCTGTGTCCACAATTATCTGCTACAGACACAGACACTGCAATCAGACATGGAAATCCATGTGACACACAGATAACACATGCAGCCATGGTATGTATACCTGTGAGTGATGGTGCACAGGACATTGCAGAGCTTATAATACTTGCACAGAAATGTTGTGTCCTTGTACACATTGTGTTCCAGGGTGTAGGCAATCACTGAACATGTACACACATGCACCACAGCCATGTACACTGTCATTAACTATGGCTGTCTACACTCACACTGCATGGACTTGATCAACACTTATTCTGCATGCTGACACATGTGACATGACTGCCTTGTGATACTGTCACCCACCTTCAACCACTATTGAGTATGTTTTGGATTGCTGTTGTGTGTGTATCTGCTGTAGTGAGGAGTGTGCATGTGTTCCTGTGTTCCTGTGTGCATGTGTGCATGTGTGCATGTGTTCATGTGTGCATGTGTGCATGTGTGCATGTGCAGAATGTAAAGTGTGTTTCCTGTCTTCCTCTCACTGGTGCTGAGTTAAGGGTTGGCGAAAGCAGCAGGCGACCTGAAGCCACTGCCACGGATAGTGGTGATGATGACACATTTATTTTGGCACAGGGAGATTTGACAGGGTCTGTCATTGGTCCGCCAATCGACAGTACACAGCATTCAACCCCATCTATGTGCACACTCATACTGCCATTACATCCCTCACCACCAATGGCCATAGGCGAGGGACAGTATACAGTTGGCATTGACCAGGAGAGTGTGGTACCCATGGCACTTGCATCCCCTCACAGCAGCCATAGCCGTAGACCCGGAATGGTACCACATAGGTGGAGGTCTAGAGGTTCTCGGGGGAGCACCACTGGTCGTATTGCCTCTGGCAGGCATGCCCTCACAGGTCTTATGATGACCACTATGTTCCGGGCTGTAATACAGGCTCAGGCACATATGGAACGGTACACCAGGCAGGGACTTAGGGCGCAGAGCGCACATTACACCGCTATCAATGACAGCATCCGTGACCTTGCCAGTGCTATCCGGACTTACACCGAGATCATTGATAGACATTGGGGGGAGACAATATATGCCCTCCAAAACATGTCTTCCTTGAGCCAGGACCATGCGGGATGGTTGCAACGTCGACGCGGACGCATGCCAGCAACAGCAACAGCTGGCAGTGGTCGCAGATGGCCCACAGTTCACAGCCGCTCCCGTAGTGGCAGTACCAGCCCCAGCAATGCTGGTGCTGGCCTGTTCATTGACTGTCCCAGTAGACCACGTGCACGTGGCTCTGGCAAGTCCCAGCAGGGACATGGGTCCAGTCATCATGCCTGTGCCTCTGATGACAGTACCCAGTCAGGGTTGGTACCTGATACTGTCCGTAGCACCCCTGCCAGGCACAGGTACTGTGTCTGTGGCCGGAGACAGTGATCTGTGCAGCCTAGCAGATACAGTCTGTGGCTGTCCCACAAACCACCATATATGGCAGCCACATGGTGGAGCTGTGTGCATGCAGACAAACACACATTAAGCAAACAACTAGGGCTCACACATACACACACACATTACATCAAGATTGGCCCATGCTGTACTGTTGTCCCTCCCTCACACACACACACACACACACACACACACACACACACACACACACACACACACACACACACACACACACAGAGACATGTCGATTGGATGGGTCAATGTCAGGCTCTGGCAAACAACAAAACGCCCTGTGCATATGATGATACCTGTGCCACCTCCTGTCATCTGCATTATTGATGGAGGGACAGGCTAACATGGTGCTGATGCACAGGGTGACACTATAGCAGTGTAGCAATAATAGCAAGTTGTCAACAATGAAGTGTAACTACATCCTTGTAGGTATATCTGAGCAGACATTATGCATCAAAGCTCTGATTGTCACTGTAGCATTGTTTATACCACTGTTAGGTCTGAGTATGTATTATCCACCCATGTGCCACTTGGCTGATGTGTGATGTGTTGCCAGCATGTGTTAGTGAGTGGACAGTATGTGTGTGATGTGTGCAGTACAGATTAGCAAGTGTACATCTGTGAACATGGTGGGTGCGCACTGTCTGCATGTACATGCATAGTGGACACATGGGACATGTGGCATACCCTGTTGTACACATTGTTGACATCTCATAGCATCTTTCAATGGCCAGTATGCATTCTACTACAGTTATGTACTAACATGGGTAGACGTGTGTATGACATGGGTTGACACTATGCTCTGGGTGATACCGTTAATATCTGTCAATGATTTGTGGTCTGGTAGTATACACAACCTCAACAGCATGACTATAAGCAATCATTGGATGATGTCCTGACAAATGACACACAGTAGTAGGGAACCCAGTATCAATTGGATCCTTCCGGTGCTACACTATAACACTAACCAGTGGTAATGACCGCCACCCATTACTGTGACCACACCTGTGTGTCATATAGCCCCCTTAGGTACATGCAGACACACTAGGGATGTGTCCATCCAAATCTGGGAATGCATGGATTGGCCTGCAATGCATTCCCTGGATGGGACATATATCCTACACAAGGGTATCATACAGACAGATACCTGTTGTCTGATACTTGCTGTATAGCAGTAAGCTGACTATGGCATAGTCATCCTCATGTACTATACATACTATCCCATCAGTACCACACAGGTGGTAGCCCTCAACATGTATGTTGGGTACCATTGTGTACATACAGACCCATGTTATGTCATGTGTCCCTTGGTATCCACATATCCATAGGTATTGTGGAGTCCCAAGGTGTATCACATAAGACATTAGAGGCCTGAATACATATCCACAAGGTAGTCGTACACCTATAAAGACTGTCCATTCTTGGCAGACTTTGTTGTGTATGACCATGTCTGACATATACCCCAGGAATATACCCTCACTCACACTACTCTTAAGTAACTGTCATGGGTGTGTGTGCCACAGATGACCTTGGCCACAGAACACGACAGTGGATGGCCGTGTCACATACATACATATGTGACCTATGATCTGAGAAGCAGCGGCACAACCTGTTGATGGAAACAAATGTATTCATGTAGTATGCAGGCTTCACACCTATGTACTGATTGAGGGGACATGTACACATATATAGTTACCACGCAGATGCCTGATGTGTGCAATGCACTTACTGTTGTCATCATACTATGTCATACCATGGTAAAAGCAAAACCCACACCGCATTGACCAACACACAGTCAGCATTTGCAGGATTCAAACCCCTACCTAACTATGCTATGATACTAGAGAGAGACGCATTAACATGGCACGCTATTTGCTTTACTGGCTGGTTTTCCTTCTCCTGCTGTATTTGTAGGATGGTGACATCATCAGACTTTCCGAAGAGGAATGTACCTCTTTTAGTGTGTTTTCACAGTCTCCAAAAAGGACACTCCTTTTAAAGACACTTACACACACCGTTTGCAGGATTCAAACCCCTCCCTAACTATGTTATGATACTAGTGAGAAACGCATTAACACGGCGCGCTATTTGCTGGTTTCCCTTTTCCTACTGTATTTCTAGGATGGTGACATCATCAGACTTTCCAAAGAGGAATGTACCTCTTTTAGTGTGTTTTCACAGTCTCAATAATGGACACTCCTTTCAAAGACAATTACACACACACACACTGTTTGCAGGATTCAAAACCCTACCTAACTATGTTATGATACTAGTGCGAGACACATTAACAAAGCACGCTATTTGCTTTATTGGCTGGCTTTCCTTCTCCTGCTGTATTTCTAGGATGGTGACATCATCAGACTTTCCAAAAAGGAATGTACCTCTTTTAGTAAGTTTTCGCAGTCTCCAAAAAGGGAACATCTCTCAAAGGAAACTGCACACATACACACACACACACACACCCCCGGCACCATCATTGTCCATGCTGGTGTGTATAACCTCAGACGTTACTCCCTGAACCACATGACATGATACATGGAGGAACACTCTGATCATGTAGCCCAGGCCAGTATGACCCTGACCTTGTCTAGCATCTTACACCTACCAATTATGATGTCACAGTATATGGACACACATATCACATTTAACAGTTGCCTAACAAATTTGTTTCATTCATAGGGGATACAGTGTCTGTCAGCATATGGTGACATGCTCAACATGCCACGTAGCTTCACTATGGACAGCTTGCACCTGTCACCCTTGGACTTTGGAATGCTGGCTAAGGCTCTTGCTACCACCATAGTGCCTTTTCTAAGCAGGGCTCAGAAGACAAACCCACCTCCATAGACATTACAGGTTAAATGAAACTATGGGTAATGCTGCTCAACAACAGTTGTGTTAACCACATATTGTGGCCACTCACCTCAGTATGGAGGATAGCAATATCTGTGCATTGACAGACACCTGGTTCAGGCTCGCTTATGCACACCAGCACTACCAGGTTATGTTTCATACCATGCTGTCTGACAATAAGACTTGGAACAGACAACACAACTAGGGGCAGTATCCATATACATCACAGATACACACACCTCCAGGTTAGTAGCACTGCACAAAGCATCACAGACCATACATTTACAACTACCATTGTGCAATACTGCATTTCAGTTTTTTGCCTGCTACAGAACACACTCCCAAACTCAGGAACCACATTCGGCTTTCATGGGAACTATGGAGAATATGAAGGTCTCCACAAACACCATTATATTGTGTGACTTCATATACACAAATATTGACTGGGGATACTACTCAAGCCCCGACACCCTCACCCCACAGTCGCTACAATTTGTGGACTCATATGCTATGGCACAACCAGTCAGCACAGCCACAAGGGGGAATACATATTGGACCTGATCATCACCAACATGGGGACTCTATGTTCCACACCAGTGATATACCCCTCATTGGTAAGGTCAGAACTTACATGTATCTCACAGTACATACATATACCCTCCACACACCCATCCTGGGTAATCTTGGTGATTCTCATGAGCCAACATCTCACTTCACCGAAGCAAGGTGGTATCCTTCAGAGATCCTGAGACAGTGGCATATACGGCTCACACTGCTGCATCCTTTACATACACATTCTATGGACACCTAGTGGACTGCATGGATTGTGCTATCCCAAATAACAACAGGACCCACTACTACAATGGCAGGGGACCTGTCTGGTAAACCCCAGCCATTAATAAGCTGTACAACATCAGGAGGAAGCTACTACATGATAGAGCACAATCCCAGACTGGGAAGGCATCTGTGATCTGTACTAGCAGACAGCTACAATCACTCATGGACTTTTCTAAGGGCTGCTTCTACCAGACAATTGCAACAGACATGTAGGACTATCACACGGCCTTCTTCAGTTATGTCTGGAACCTGGGTGGACACTCACTGATATGCTGTGAGTTACTGCATACTGACTAAACCTACCCTGAACCCACTGGCATTGCCTACATCCTGGCAAACAGGTTCAGTGCAGATGTCTCCCACCCATCCCCCCTAAGGAGCAACTATCCATCCCAACAGAGTATAATATCCCTGACATCACACAGTAACAGGTGAGTGCTGCCCTCCCCACAGCGTACATCACAGTATCAGTGTGACCAGATGGTGTCCCAGCCTGCATCATACACGAGCATCATGACAGATGCAACCCTCACATTACATCACTGTTCAATATCGGAGTTACCACAGGATATGTACCCAAGAAATGGCGTACTGCGACAGTGGTCCCACTCCACAGAGTTGGTGCCACAATGGACCACAGACAATATTGCCCTATAAGCTTATGTAGCCTGTTCTGCAAAGCTATGGAGCATATTGTCATAGGACTCATACACATAGACATCGGAAACCTACAGACACTGTATACTACACATTTCAGCGTTGTTGTGGGCAGATCTTGCCTCTTGAACCTGTTTGTATTCTTTAAATGGCTAACAGGTCCATCGACATAGGGATGGCTGTCCACACAGCCTACCTGAACCTTGCAAAACCCTTCAACACAATAACCCACTGGGCCATTATGCATAGGCTCACCAGTGTCAATATGGACACATATCTCACACAATGGATTTATACCTAGATCAAGGATAGCACCCACATGGTCAGAATTGCAGGTGTCATGTCTGACTATACACCAGTTACACATGGAATCCCACATGGCTTGGTCCTGGGACCTCTCTTGTTCAGTATATATTTGTCTTACATACAGGCTACCACAGGGGGAATATGGCTGAACATGTTTGCACTTGACTGCAAACTGGGTGCCATGATCAACTCTCCAGCTGCCACATGCATACTCAATCAGGGTCTCACAGAGATGGATGACTGGTGCCTGAGCTATGGCCTACAGCTAAATGCCATTAGTTGCATAGTCATCCCATTTGGGAATAACAACATGCCCACACATTACCACATAGGTAGTACTCCATTACATACGGTAGGAGTTGTTAGGGGTTTGGGGACATGACTTGTTTGTACTCTCGCCTTTAACATTCACATTGCCAAAGTGGTTGGACACACCTTCTATGTGGGCCACCTTATCCCATATGGTTTCACATCTAGATCGAGTGAGGTCATTGTGCCCCTATACTCATCACATCCATGCTTGGTTACAATGCCACATTTGGGGTGTACCTTACCTGATACCTGCAGCAACTGTACTGGCCACGGAAGGTCCTCACCAAGCAGATCTAGGGACTCACACAGATGCCCTGCATAGTTCAGATGCAGTAACTCCAGCTCTAGTCAGTTGCTTACCACCTACTCAGGTATGATGTGTGTCTGTTGTTTACAGATATACCCAACCCAGAATTACTGGACATGCTCCACCTCAGGATATCCAACTCCCTTGGAGCTACACACTCCAGGGACGTATACCTCAGCACAGGTGTTAATAGGACATTGTGGAGGGACAGATTCTTATCCCAGAGGCTCCACTCACTACAGAATGTAGTCCCAGTTTCACATAGGCAGAGCCACCCACTGACCACCTACTGGAGACATCTTGACGACTGTATGGGTGATCGTATATTTACCCCTGGGATATCTTCTGTGTCCCTGCTAGACAGAGGCACACTAGCCTAAATGTACATGGGCTATCTTGTGTGACCTACTATTCACACACACAGTGTAGTAATCTGACAGGGTTGTGAATGCCAAACACACTCTGGCTAGGCTTGTACATGCCCTAGGGCAGATAGCCTAGTATCGACCTCTGAACCTATGCTAATGTTCAAGATGCACAATGTTTATTGCTGATACTGTTTGCAGGTCTTTATCATCTTTGCTTTACCAGTTTCCATGAACAACTTCGGTATCTGCAGAACATATTTGATTATGACAGGGTTCCACTATATTATAGATGTGTCTGTTGTCAAATAAAGTACAGTTGTGTACACTTACCATAAATGTAGATGTTCGAGTGTCTCCGCTGTTGCAGTCATCACTGTAGGGTTCTTCCTGCCGGCAGGCAGCCCTCGGTCAGCCAGAATCCCAAAGTCTGGGTCCAGCGTCAGCTGTGTACTCACCCTCCCTGACGTCAGTGCGCCCGGGGTACAAAGCTCCCAGCCGACGCCATGTTCTCCAGTTTTTCTTGCCCCAGATGTCAGGTGCCCAAATGTAAAGGCTAAAAGTAAAACAAAAAAGTAACATACAACAAACCCCATACCCTGTAGCAAATACACCTCAGAAGAAGGGTGAAGCAGGGAACCACACCAATAAAAATATAAGAGGGGACAGGAGGGTGGGTAACCCAGACTGCAACAGTGAAGACACTCGAACATCTACATTTATGGTAAGTGTACACAACTGTATTATGTTCATCGTGTTAAACTGCTGCAGTCATCACTGTAGGGTTGAATCCCAAAGCTGAGATAAAGGGTGGAGGTTATTGAGTAGAAGGGGTGGCTAGAAGGCCTTGCAAGACTGCAGAAGCAAAGCCTGCCCTAGACTTAGAATAAAGAGGGAGATTATAGTGCTTAGAGAAAGTATGCACTGAACTCCAAGTAGCAGCTTCCAAAATATCTTTGGTAGGGACTCCCCTGAGAAAGGCAGCTGAAGTAGCAGCAGCTCTGGTAGAGTGAGTCCTAATGTTTCCTGGGATTTTCTTTCCATGATGAGAGTAACAAAATCTGATTCCATAAGCAATCCATTTAGAAATGGTCTGTTTTGAAATAGCTTTGCCTTGGGAATTTGCTGCATAAGAAACAAACAGTTGTTCTGTTTTCCTGATATCCTTGGTTCTGTCCAGGTAAAAGCGAAGCTGCCTGTGCACGTCCAAAGAATGCAAGATCCTCTCCCCCTTATTTTGGGGATTAGGGAAAAAAGTTGGCAGGTGAATAGTTTGGTTTAAAGCCACTTTAGAAACCACTTTAGGTATGAAGGTAGGGTTAGTTCTCAAAGAAACCCTGTCTTGATGAAAAATAATGTAAGGTTCCACAGCCATGAGCACTTGTAACTCCGAGACTCTCCTGGCTGAAGTTAAAGCCAGTAGAATAACAGTCTTCCATGAGAAATATTTTATATCAGATGTGGCCGCAGGCTCAAAAAGAGGCAGAGTTAGTTTTTCCAGGACATAACTGAGGTCCCAGGCAGGGATGGGTGGTGTCCTAGGGGGGTCTTAAATTCTTTGCTCCTCTGAGATATTGCAGTGGATGTGAAAAAATTGGAGGATCTGTATTATAATGTGAAGAGATAGCTGAGGCATGTATTTTTATGGAGGAAAAAGATAAACCCTTATGCAACATATCTGTTAGGTAATGTAAAATCAATGGAATATTTGGAATGTGAGGATCTGATTCCTGAGCATGCATCCAGGTGCAAAATCTCTTCCATTTACCTTCATAAGATTTCCTAGTGCTAGGCCTTCTGACTTCTAAGATAACATCCATGACCTGTTTGGAAAGGGTAGGATTAATCATAGACCCTGAATATGCCAGGCTGCCAGGCTGAGAGTTTTGATATGAGAGTGCAGAACCTGGCCCTGATGTTGAGACAAAAGATTTGGAATCTGAGGTAGAATCCAAGGAGGTTCCTGGGATAAATTTATCAGAGTTGAGTACCAAAATTGTCGAGGCCAATTCAGGGCTAGTAAGATCAGCTTTGGTTTGTCCTGTTTTATTTTTAAGAGGTAGAAGAGGTAATGGTGGAAAGGCATACCCCGGGAGGTTCCTCCAACTGAATGAGAGCGCATCCACTTTCCATGCTAGCTTGTGATATGTCCTTGTGCAAAAAGTCTGTAACTGGTAGTTGTGGGGAGATGCAAATAGTTCTATGTCCGGGCAGCCCCAGGCTTCTGTAATCATCTTGAATATTTGGGTGTCTAGCATCCACTCATGTGGGTCTGACAGGTTCCTGCTCAGGCTGTCTGCCAGAGTGTTTTGTTTCCCTGGCAGTAATTGAGCTTGTAGGTCCATTTTGCAAGCTAGTGCTGTGTTCCATAGAGTCATGGCTAGTCTGAAAAGGGGGTAGGAGTGTGAACCCCCTTGCTTGTTTATGTACCACATAACTGTGGTGTTGTCTGTCTGTATCAGTAGCTGCCCTGGCTGTAAAAGATCCCTGAAAGCCAAGAGGGCATTTTGCACAGCTAACATCTCTTAAATTGATATGTAGATGCTTCTGATCCTCTGTCCAAAAACCTTGCAGGCCTTTCCCCTGCAAGTGGGCTCCCCATGCATAATCCGAGGTGTCCGTGGTTATCACTTGGTAGGCTGGAGGTAGACTGAAGGCTTTCCCTTTGTTTTGAAGACATGCCATGGCCCACCAATGGAATTCCTTTTGCAGGCAAGGCAAGACAGCAATCTCTGTTTCTAGACTGTGACAATGCTGGGACCATACGCTTTTTAGGTACCATTGTATCTTCCTCATATGCAGTCTTGCATATGGTATGAGTAGGATGCAGGAAGCCATGTAACCCAAAGCCTGCAGGAATTTCCTTGCAGTTAGCTGAGACATTAACGCCGGACTTTTGAAAGTTGAAGCCAGCTGTAGCTGTTTTTCTGATGTCAGGAATGCCATCTGGGTATTTGTGTTTAAAAGAGCACCCAGGAAAGTTATCTTTTGAGTGGGTGTCAAATATGACTTTTTTACATTCACAGTGAATCCCAGGTACTTGAGTAGATTCTGAACAAATTCCAGGTGCTGGAGTAAAATGTCCTTGCTGTCTGCTTGATAAGGGTAAATTTGAATTCCCTTGAGTCTGCAGTAAGCTACTACTGGTGCCAGGCACTTGGTAAAGACCCTGGGCGCAAAAGACAAGCCAAAGGGCAGTGCAGAGAAATGGTAATGTTTCAAGCCTGCCTTGAACCTGAGGTATCTTCTGCACTCCTGTCTGATAGGAATGTGTAGGTAAGCCTCCTTTAAATCCAATGTCACCATCCATGCATTTTTGCTCAACATTGGCAGGAGCTGCTGCAGAGTAAGCATCTTGAACTTTGGTATCTCCAGGAAAGTATTTAAGACAGATCCAGGATGGGTCTCCAAGTATTTTGCTTTCTGGGAACTAGAAAGAGTCTTGAATAAAAGCCTTGTCCCGTCTATGAATTTGGAACCAGTTCTATGGCCCTCATAGCCATGAGGGACCTCACCTGTTTGAATGCCTCTGCCCATTGAGTTTTTGGTAGGTCTGGCCATCCGTTTGGTTTTGGTAAGGTGTGAAAGTGGAATTTGTAACCTCTTAAAACTACATCCAGAACCCACTTGTCTTGGGTTATGTAAGTTCAATTTCAGTGAAAAAGAGAAAGTTTTCCTCCCAGAGGAGCTTCCAGGAGAGAGGTTCCTGGAGCCATGCAGGGGGAGTCATAGAGCCTGTTTCCTATAAGGTTGAGACCTATCTTCTCCACCCCTGGGGGTGGAAGCACTCCACTGTCTAGGTCTATAAGAGGTCTGTGCTTGGGCCCTCCCTCTGGGGCACCTATATCTACCCCTCTGAGGCCTGTCCGAGCTGGGAAAGGACCAAATTTTTAGCTGGCCAATTTCTGCTAAATCTAGGAGGCTGAACTTGTAAGAAATCCTTAACCATTTGCATGGATTTTGCCTTATACTCCATTTTCTTTATAGCCTCTTCAGCCTTAGACCCAAACAAAACATTATGTTGAACAGGAGCATCCAGTAACTTTGCTTTCACTTGATCAGGCAAATTTTGTTCCTTTAACCAAGCATGCCTTCTAATGACTGTGCCAGTGGCAGCTGCCCTGTAAGAGGCCTCCAAAGCATCAAAACCACAGTGTAAGGTATGTTTCCCCACCTGCTCAGTAGCATGCATCAAATCACATAATTCCTTATAATCTGCACATGTAGAAATGGTACCCAGTTTTTGTTTCATAACAGACAAAAGGTATTGCTGATATTTCAACATATGAAATTGACAATTTAAAGCCCTAATAGATAAAGTAGCAGAAGTGTACACTTTTTTGCCCCATCTCTACAAAGCTCTAGAATCCTTATCTGACGGAATAGGGTTCTTAGCAGTGGCGGCCTTAACACCCTTAGGACCCTGAGAAATGGTTTCTGGATCAGCAGTAGGATTTTTATAAAGAAACTGGTGGGAGTCAGGGACTCTGTAATATCTATCAGGCTTAGCAGGGGCCGGAGGAAAGGAGTCAGGAGTTAAATTAGACTCCGAAAAAACATCATCCACAATATCCAAAATAGGAGGAATAGCTAGGGGTCTGTGTTGGGGAAAAAGAAGGAAATCCCTAAGCCTTCTCTTAGATTCAGAGTACTCCTGACCTTCCCAGTGAAAATGTTCCCTCATGTCATGTAAAGTTTCCCCAAAAGAGTAATCCTCAGGAGGAGAAGCTGAAGGAATGGATTCCTCAGCATCAGAATCCTCATAAGGAGGGAAAGTATAATCCTGTTCAGAGGAAGACACTGAAGAGATAGATGCCTGATCAGAGGATTCATAATCCAATTCTTGTCTTGGCCTTTTGTCTGGAGGGGGATGTGAACTCCTAATCATAGTTAGCAAGTCCTCCGCCATTTTAAGCATTTGTTTTTGAGATTTAGGTCCCGGATCAGAGGAGGCCTGGGCTTGAGTCTTTGTTTTAGAAGGCATCTTTGCCTTTGTCTTTGCCTTTGCCTTTACCTGAAGTTGCGTAGGCCTGAAAACCCCCTCGGAAGCCAGTACCTGCACAGTGGCTCGGGACCCATCCGAAGGTCCTGCACCTGGAGTATTCAAAGACCTAGTTGGCTCCTTGTGGGAGTCCGTTTTGGCAAGCAGTTCTGTAATGGCCAACGACAGGGGCTGCGAAAGCGCCTCACTGACGACGGCCGAACCGGCAGCTGACTCTGATTGTAAACTGTCTTCTGATTTGGACCACGGAGGCCTATCCTTATCCTTGCGCCTTTTATGAACTCCGGTAGTCGGGAGCGTGTCCGACGACATGTTATAATTAAATCGCCTCCAAAGTAATGAAAGGCAAAATCGTATCTCCATTTAATAGTACGTTGATTAAATCTAGCACAAAACCGACAACTAGCTACGTCGTGGTCAGGGCCTAGACAAGGAATACAGTATGAGTGAAAATCCTTATGAGGTATTTGCTTCCCACATGAAATACAATTATTAACTTTTTCTGACATCAGTCTGGAGCAAGAAAAAAGTTTCCCCAACGGGGTACTTAGCTTTGAAAAGAAGAATGTCTTCAGAATGAAGCACCAAAAATAACAGGAGTCAGCCGACCGGCACTTGCGAACTGCTTCCACTGCACGGCAAGAAAGACTGGAGAACATGGTGTCGGCTGGGAGCTTTGTACCCCTGGCGCACTGATGTCAGGGAGGGTGAGTACACAGCCGACGCCGGACCCAGACTTTGGGATTCTGGCCGACCGAGGGCTGCCTGCCAGCAGGAAGAACCCTACAGTGATGACTGCAACAGTGAAACACGATGAACATCTGTGTGCACAGGGCGAATTGCTGTATAGTGACAGGTTTCTGGGTTATCACATGCAACTGCCAGATATGCGTGGCCCACTGCTGTACTCAGACATGGCCTAAGTGTGTGAGCATGCCCAGTTCTGCCATTCCATGTTTTGTTGCCTGACATTTGTCTCATTTATTCAAGTGTGTGAGCATGCCCAGTGTGACCCTTCAGTATGTTGCTATCTGAGGTCCACTACATTTGTTGATGTGTGTGAACATGACCAATATTAACATTTATACTGTGTGTGTTGGAAGTTAGGTTCTGTTCTCACTGCAGGACTCACCTTTGTGTCATAACTCAACAAGGATTATGCTGTGCCTGCAGGGTTTCTATGGAATACTTTACATAGACTTATCAGCATTCCATCATACAGGTGAACCACTGCAATACTGTCATGGTTTAGTGGTTCAGTACTTTGGCTATAGTGCACAGTATCCTGGGTTAGAGGCCCATCACTGCTTTATATTTTCATACTGAGCAGACCAGACTGCTTAAGGGCCTGTTAAGCAAATATGAGCATGTTGGCTTTTGTTCAGCTATGCCCTACTTAGACCAGGCTTGTCCGACATTGCTCAGTATTCACCAACATTGCTGGACGTTGCCCAATATTACTGAACATCGACCACAGTTGTGCTAGTTGGTGTGTGCGATTTTGTTTGCATATACTACATGGTGGTAATTGCTGTTTAGCACTGCTTTATATTGCTTAACACATGGCATTCATGCCTTAGGTGGTGCTGCAGGGCTGCCTATGTTGGATGCACATACTACACTCCCTGCACATGTTTGGAAGCAGGTAGTGTCAACTTAGGCATCCCTTTTACTTTATGTGTGAGTCGGAGAGAGGTATCATTTCCAGAGTTCCTACTGAGCCAGTGTATGTGCTATGCGTTGCCTCTTTGCCAAGGCCAAAGCATACTGGGCACGCCTCCTTCTGCCTACTGGGGCAGGCTCAGGTTGTTCCTCCTCAGAGTACCGCTCTGCCTGTGATGGCCTTGGCAATGGTGGGGGGCTGTTTGGCCCAGGCCTATGCTGGTCCTGCTGCAGCTGTTTTCGCAGGATCATATTATGTAGCATAGCACATACCATGACAATTTGGGTACATGTAGTTGGTGAGTACTGCAAGGCTCCACCAGATGTGTCCAGGCACTGGAACCATGACTTGAGCAGCCCAAACACATGCTCTATTACATTACGTGTTTGTGCGTGTGCCTCATTATGGCGTTCCTGTTCAGGTGTGTGTGCATTTCTGATGGGTGTCATCAGCCACAGCTCCAGTGCATAGCCAGCATCCCCCACTAGGTGACCATGTGGGATGTCCCCATTGGCAAATGTCTGGTACAGCTGTGTCAGATGCCAGATATGGGAATCATGGTAGCTTCCAGGGCAGCCTGCACACACATTCAGTATTATGCCCTGGGCATCACACACGACCTGGCAGTTGATGGAGGGGAAGCCCTTGCGGTTGAAGTAGACCCTACCCCACTCGCCGGCTGGTGCTTTGATGCATATGTGTGTGCAGTCTATTGCACCCACTACCTCAGGGTATTCTGCTATTTGCTGGAAGAGACGCATATTGCTGGCCAATACCTCATGGGAATTGGAGAATTATACATGATCACCGACATGTGCTGACATGGCATCCAGAAACTGGTGTAGTACCCTGGATGCTGATGCCTGTGATATCCCCATCATAAAACCAGTTTGTCTCTGGAAGGTACCTGTTGCTAGTATTCTTAGGCCAACACATACCTTGGTTTCCACTGGGATGGGTTCCCCTCTGTTGGTTCTGTGTGTGAGGCGTGGCCTGCACAGCTCAACAATTTGCTGCAGGAGGTCTCTGTCCACTCTATAGCGGTCCACTATCTCCAGCTCATGTAGCCCCTGGTAGGTTACCCTGGGCCTGTACACTCTTCTCTGTCTCCTCACTGTGGGTTGTCCTGCAGCATTTCCATTGTCACCACCCTGAGCATGTTGCATATGTCGCCTTATAACAGCAATGGCAGCCCCTAACATTTCTTTGTCTCAGTAAAGCTTTTTCAGTTTTCACTTCTATTAGCTTACTGCAGTGTCTCTTGTGAGAAACATGATGGACTGTTGTTTGCAGAGTTTTAAGTGCTAGGCTGGGCTAGTGTACTGCCTGTGTAACTGCTTGAGTCTGATTGTTTTCACCTGCTAGCTCTGCTAGTACTCCCTCGTAGCTTCCTACTATTTGTTGTGCGTCCTTTTCCTTTCTGTTTCCTCAGGGGGGAGTGCCGCGCACACAAGCGCAAACACGCACACAGCAGCTAACATGCATGCACACATGCTTACATGGACTAAAACTTGCTTATTCGGGTTAAAACGCGCGCACACCAGTGCAAACGCGCTTACAACTCTTTAAGCAGCCTTATACATGTTTACTCCGGCTTAAACGTGCGCACTCACGCTTACACATGCGCACACTGTCTTACTCAGGTTTACACGCACGCACACGTGCGCATACCTGCTCAGCAAGAAACTTTGGTGTTATCCACTGCATACACCTTCCATTTCTTGCCTTTCCCTAGCCTACCTGTTGACACACCTCTTTCCATGATGTATAAATGACAGCTGACACATGCCACTCTGCTCCAATGAGCTTCACTTCTTTCATACATACCCCCCTCGTGATGTCACCTATCTTCTACTCTGTTACTCCCCATATCCTACTCCTACACTCCACTGACTGTCCTCATTTGCTATGTAAACTTGCGATTCACTATCCTAACACTCATTTACATAGGATTGCCTACTAATGCTTGATTACATGTCTTAGACTGAGCTTCCCCCCTTAGAAACCGCTACTCGGTGGCCATGTTGTCTTCAGCCTGCCATTTCCTTGCATTGTACATTAACAATTTCTATAAATTCCACATTTGTGGGTTTTAATTTTTAGTATTCTGGGTTTTAGAGCGCAGCCCATTTGCACGGCGCTGCACTACGCTTAAACGTCGGAAATCGGCGAAAAAAAAATTTTATATTGCATCAGGAAACATTTCCAATGGCCATATATTTGGCCATTGGCATGCTTCCTGCACTGGATGCAACCTTTATTTGGAGCTGTCATGGCTCCGTTTTGCTATTTGCAGAACGATACTCAGTTGTCAACTGAGTACATTTCTGCAAATAACACTGCTCTTACTCGGACAGGTACAGGTTTCCTGAATCGCAAATCTACCTCATTTGCATGCCTTTTGCCTGCAATTGAGGTAATTTGCATATCCCTGCCCTGTCCGTGTAAGAGCCATTTTAGGAGCTCTCTTACACGCCCCTACAGGCTGTTCCTGGATCGCTCGTCGGACATGATGGCTGCATGGAGTCTTACTCTACTCTTAGACTCCATGCAAGCCATCGTGAATCCGGCCCATTGTGGTGATATAAGAGCAATAGGTAACTGGAAATCTCTGACTTGTTTCAGAATGGTGACAGCACTACCAAGCCAGGAAGAAAGCTGTGGGGGAATTGCAGAATTCTGCCATCCTTCCTTTGGATATGTGGTGTGTGTGTGTATGTGTGTGTAAGGCAGCTACCATGGATTAGGGGGACTAGGAGACATTGGTTCTCAGAGTGAGTGTTGAAGCTTTGTAAGTAAACATGTGCTGTTCAATGTGGGTGTAGAGGTTGAACACCCATAGCCAGTAAAGCAATACATGTTCTCTATATGCTCTTAAAGTCAGGATATATTTTATGGATTAGTCATTAAAAACATACTTGTGTACACTTTCTTGCTATAACTTCACCCATTGGGTGGCAGTTGTTGTCACCTGTCCTCTGCATAGTAGATAGCAGTGCCCACCTTGCAGTCATTGGCAAAGTTGGTCAACCCGACTTCATTGATATTGGCCTGGATGTCTGCAAAATAAATGTCAAATTGGAAAAGGCCCAGCCCTCTCCTATTTGGCATTTACCCCTGTGGTGGAAATCAAATATAAACAGGCTGTAAAAAGAAAACTCATTGCATGCAAAACTGAGTGTAATTGTAAAGGTGTTAAAAACACTCAGACTAAACTTAGCACAGAACTCCAGTCCTTGATCAAACTAACCAAGGCTAGATATGAGGTAAAAATAGCCACCCAGGCATAAAGACAACTATAAAGCCTTCTTTAACTGTCTTAGGAACCTCAGAAACAAAACTCAGCACTACACAGGGCTAATATTAAATTATATAATTTACTCAGAGCCTGAAAACCTATTCAGTCTACTAGTGGATAAATTTAGCTGCAATTTTATACTCTCTTCCCCTGCATTCTCATATCACATTCTCACATCTACACACCCCAAATTTCATAAGAACAAGTCCGCAAATCTTTTTTCAAGGCTAAGAACACTGCTTCTAAAGGGCCAGGTAACATACCAGGCTGTCTATTGGTCACCCTGAAACAGGGGATGTCAAACCCACTACAAACAGGGTTTGTGCCTGATGAACAGTCATCCCCTGCACAAAAGTTGTAAGTCAATGGACCTGGGTGATTATGGAGCCATAAGTCTGGCCAGGCTCATCTGTAAGGCTACATAAAGGATCATTATAGAAATAATAAGTAATGACATAGGTAACCTAAAAACTCTTAACCCAAGCCAGGTGAATTTTGTAAAGGGCAGATCCTGCCTGTTTAATCTGGTCAACTTCTTAAAAAAGTTACTTAAGGAATGGATGATACCACATATCTAGATCTCACAATGGTGTTCAGTACCATCCCATACTAAGGTATTGTTGATAAATTTTCTGAGTTAAACGTTAATCCCAGTGTAACTCATTGGACAGCAAATTGACTCATAAACTGATCCCAGAAAATTAGGGTAAGGTAGCTGTACCTCTTCCAAAAGACCTCTCACTTGTGGTGCACCACAGAGTTTAGAGCTTGGTCCACTCCTTTTGGCATTTACTTCTCAGAGGTCAAAGCTATTGTAGAGGGTTTGCTTACAGATGACCAAATTTGTAGATGAATGCAAACTGCAAACTTCATGCCAACATAAACTCCCCATAGGACGCCAGGATCCTCCAAGAGGGCCTTTCACAAATAAATTGCAAGTGTCACAACTATGAACTAAAACTAAATGCCAAAAAATGTATAAAAGTCTCCTTTATCAAGCATGATGCCCCATCTAACTATCATATTGACAACACATCCCTTAAAACTGAATCAGTGGTTATGGACTTGGAAACCTTTGTGAACCACAAACTGCCATTCAACCACCATGGACCCACTATTGTAAGAAAGTGCTTTTTCATTGTGTATCTCATTAGTAATAGTATGGCATCTATGTCCAGAGCTGTGATCATTCCACTGTGTTCAGCACTTTTTAGTATGATTATTGAGCATAATGACCCTTCAGTATGTTACTGCACAAACACTTAACACAACTTGAATGACAATAAAGCTTTCTTACCAAGAGAATCAAGGGCCCAGATCATAAAAAATACACACTGACCATCTCAAAGCCTTGTCCCTCTTCTCAGTATCAAACATGCTACTGAGTGAAGACCTCTGCTTCATGTCCATATCCTCAAAAACTTTAACATGTCAGATCTGCTGCACATCCACAAGTCCAATGGTGGCATAAACATTCACTCAATAGATTTTAATATTTTCTGTAACATAAAAAGAACAAGCTGGAGGAATGGGTATGTAGCACAGAGAATATGGCTTTAATTACCCTAATATTGGTAGGCATGTTTACACATCTAGAAATAGTTATACAAATCATGGTATTACGTATTATTGCAACCATGTTCCAAATCTGTCTTCACAGGCCAGTTTTAGACAGCGTGATATAAAATCCCTACAATGTCTTGCTGTTATCAACTGTTGTAGGTAGAAATAATGATTTCTCCTTGTAACCAAACTCTCCCACAGTTTCTTTAAACATCTGTTTTTCAAGGTTTACTACTCCACAACCATATAGTAAAATCTGATTTGTCAATAAATTGTTCTAAAATTATTAGGAGTTCCATACATTTGTTACTTTCCCTACCTTATATTTTATTTAATGGCAGTAATTTCAACAGCAATGACGTAAGCCTGGCAACCGAGTCAGCAAAAATATGAACGGAAGAGGTGCTAGATCCCTGAAGCTGAAAGTGCCCCAGGCTCTCCTCGGGCGGGAGTTATTTTCCTGTTATGAAGTTAGGAAATTGTGCTTGGTTGCTACTATTCTATTGGCAGCACTGTGTGCTTAAGCAGTGGAAACCCTTATTTCACGTGAACACTACTTTACTAACTCTTCCAGCTAATGCACTGCCAGTTACTTTACCCGTCTTTCACTAAAGTTAACCTAAAGGAGTATAGGCCACTTTACTTATTCTGATAGGGCAACTGCAAGAAGTAGTTGATTGGTGACTTAAGTTGTGCAAACTGTTTAAGTATATTTTGTATGAATTTCTACAGTAAGTGTCACACTGGCCTTTGTTTGCCTACCTACAGTCAGTGTCATATTTACCATAAGGTTGCATTTATATATACTTGTCTACTGGACCATGTTTTTTGGTCTTTTATTCACACAGACACACACACACACACCTATATATATATATATATATATATATATATATATATATATATATATATATATATATATATATATATATATATATATATATATATATATATATATATATATATTTATGTACATAGGTTGCATTTTTAAATGTATGAATAATTAAGTAAAGGTCATTCAAGTTTTAATTTTTACTTTATAATTACCCACACTTGTATCAACTATGTGTTTAGCTCCCCTAGTATTTTAGCTGAAAGGGTATCACACCTTGTTAATTTTTAATCTTTAAGGTATATATTTTTATTATATGCATGTATTTATGTATAGATGGGAAATCACAAATTCACTCCTGGATTGGTGCCCATGTCCCTTATGGACAGAGGCAGTGTGTAAAAATTAGTAAAAGAAAAACACCAAGTCCAAAGCTGAGTCTAAAAGCTATGGCACAAACTGCACCAAAGAATTAGCGTAACACCACTTTAATCAACGCTTTTGTCAAATGACTTCTTCAGAACCACATAACAATGCAACATGAAACAACAATATATACTCCTACGTTAATTACTGTCAATTAATTATCCAATATAAACCAATAAAAACATTTTTACCTACCACTAAAATGAATATATATGTAAACTTTAGTTCATTTAAAAACATAGCAACACAATAAAATCATTCACATTTCTTAACCTGCACTTTACGTTCTTTTAAAAACATTTGATGTTGATGGCTTTGTTCAAGACCTGTTTTTGATCTGCTTGCAGCTTAATTTGCCATCTTGCTTCTCTTGTAGCAGGTTTTTTTGTAAAAGGACATTTAAAAATAATTCTGTACATACTACTAGCCAACATCCTTTGTTTATGCAAAAAAATATACCCAAAGGCCAATTTATTAGGGATGACCAGTGACAATCAGCAGTTAGTAGATGAATTTGAATTCATCATACAATTATTCTTAGATAGAGGCTATCAGGAAGTGTTGGCCAAAACTATTTGGGACCACAGGGACTCTAAATATTCCCCCTATTTTGACTAAAGGATTCGTTCCCAGCACAAAGAAAGTGAGTAGTAAAGATGATTTTCTATGCTTCAGTACGAGCATCAATTTAGACAACAAAAGTGTATGTAACATCATAGAATGTAATTGGAAAATCCTAGAAGGAAATTTGGATTTGTCTAGGGTTATTAGAGGTAAACCCAAATTTGTGTAGAGGAGTGATTATAATTTCAAGGCATTGTTTGAAAAAAGAAGGGGTAATAATTTTGTAGTACCTAGTTTTTCCATCAGTCAAAAACCGAGGGGTATGTATAAGTGTTTTGACTGTAGTATGTGTAGATATATTTTAGAGGGTCCCTATATACAGGTACTTCATTTGCCCTACACAATAGGAGTTCCAGGTAATTTTTGTTGCAAAACTAGAGAGGTGGTCTACATCACAGTATGCAATGTATGCCAGGCATATTATGTTGGCATGACTACAAGGTGTTTGAACACCAGGATGAGAGAACATATATATAATATGAAAAAGAAAGATAAGAACCAGCCAATATATAGGCATGAGTGTGAATGTCCAGATTTTCGAAAATTCCTGTTTTCTATTTTGGAGCAATGTTCTTATGATATTCGAGGTGGCAACTTTGAAAACTATCTAGAGCAAAGAGAAGCAAGATGGCAAATTAAGCTGCAAGCAAATCAAAAACCAGGGTTGAACGAAGCCATCAACATCAAATGTTTTTTAAAAGAACTTAAAGTGCAGGTTAAGAAATGTGAATGATTTTATCGTGTTGCTATGTTTTTAAATAATCTAAAGTTTACATATATATTCATTTTAGTGGTAGGTAAAAATGTTTTTATTGGTTTATATTGGATAATTAATTGACAGTAATTAACTTAGGAGTATATATTGTTTCATGTTGCATTATGTGGTTCTGAAGAAGTCATTTGACGAGAGCGTTGATTAAAGTGGTGTTACGCTAATTCTTTGGTGCAGTTTGTGTCTTAACTTTTGACTCAGCTTTGGACTTGATGTTTTTCTTTTACTAGTTTTTGGTACACCTTGGACATTTTTTGGTTATTAGTCTGTAAAAATTGTCAAACCACCACTTGCAAATCCTCATTATCTTGCCTCTAGAGATAGAAAATTGGATAGAATCTGGGTAAAACTGGTTAAGATTGTAAGGGCTCTTGAGCTATTAACCTTGTGAAAGCCTATGAATCTATGAACCTATAATCAGCATAGTCAGCAAATCCTTTAATCTAGCCCAGTTAATTTCAAAGGGAATATCTTCAAGATCCAAGGAAATCATTATACAGGTGTACTTTTCTCTTTCTGGACCCATCATTGAATAAAATGCCTTCTTGAAATGTACATATTCAAGTGTCTTGCTCAAATGAAAAGGTAAGCTTGAGTTTTAGCTGCCATTTTGGCTCCATTTTATCAAGCAGAGCATTTTGTTGCCTTCCAATGCCTATTCTTAAAATGTCCAGAATGTGGAACTTGAAGGAATTCTGTTCAATTAAGTCTATGCAGTGTTTTGCCAATGCATTTGTACCTCTTTTAAACCTTATGTTAGAGATGTGATGTGGAATTATTCTTCTAAATTTATTGATTGTCTTCCCATCCTAAAAGATATTTTAGATATTATACTGGTCTCCATATTTCACAAACTCAGTATTACAATCACCTCTTAAAATGCTCCACATGCTTTTCTTTTGCATAGGGCAGTCAAAGTGGTTTGACTTGCTGAGGTATTGGCAGAAGCTACAATTAGATGGCCAACAACTGACAGATGAAACTCACTGTCCACAAGACACCAGGAATGAACTCCAACTTTTCAATCCAAAGCATCTTGGCACTGAGAAAGCTTCACCATAAAACCTTCCACTAACTTTGCTGCAAGGTTAAAGACATTTATGCATAGTCTAAATGTTTAAAACTGCATTACTATGGACTTTGGTGACAATTCTGGTTCATGGACTGCTTTTGCAATACTTCCTATGTTTGTTTAACTGCCTGTTCATGGACTTCCTATGCAGAATTTCCATTACTTTTTTACATAGTATTTATATGAGTTATGGTATACCTGACTTAATTTATGTGTTCCATATATAATACTGAATTATCTGAATCATCTATTTTATTGCTTCCAAACATTCTAAACATTATTTAAACTGTGGTATATATCTGGATGCTGTGACTCAATGTTTCAAAATGTTACATAAAATGTTTTTTTTCTCCCTATACTCACTGTAAAAGCTGCTCTTTTCAAATATAAGTAAAGTCGCAAAAGGCCTCATGTTTGCATATTGGCCATTCCCACCTCTACAAAAAGATCTGAAGGTGATAATTATCCTACTCAACCCCAGCTCTCTGGGAAAGAGACACCAACATTCATTTGCCTTTTCATTTCTTGCAATTCAATGTTTCAAAATGCTATATAAAATGTTTTTCCTTATGCTATCTATAAAAAACTACTTATTTCAAAATTAAGAAAGTTTGCAAAAGGTCTCAAGTATGCTTAGTGGCCATTTCCTCCTCAAACAAAAAGATCTGAAAGGATAATAATATCACCCCTCTTTCTTGAAAAGACCCACCAAGATCTGTTTCATTATTAGTACTTGTCTGCTGCATGTTTTTCTGGGGTGGGTTTCCTTGTGTCACTGCATACTTTCAACAACATAGGATTTTTTTTGCTTCACTGCATACTTTCAACAATATGAGCCCTTGTGAGAAAGGGCAAAATAAATTCTAAAACTATGAGACCCATACAAGCGGCCACAGCCACACAAATATATATATATATATATATATATATATATATATATACATATATATTTGTAATAAACCTGCATTATACAGATACAACTGCAAAGTACTTTCGAGATGGACCTGAAGAAGCCTAAGGGTGAAGGCATTTCCAAATGTCTACTTTCTGACTTAATTCTGTCTGTACTTGTCCTGTTTTATTATTTTTTAAGTTTTTCTCCTTTTAAATTGTGTTAATGTGGTAGCTTATCAATTATGTCATGTACTGTTTGTGAGAGATACCTAACACTGTTAAAATGAAAAAAAATAAGACTCTGAAACTTTATGGTAACATGAAGACCCCCAGGTACAGCCCCTTTTCATTAACTGTACAAATGATGGCTTAATTGTTTCACCAACCAAACCATCTCTACCTAGGCAGACCTGGCACCTCCCCCTGGACTGACCTATTTAACTTTCAATTTAGAATCAGACAAGAATGTTAATCTAATGTTTAATAAAGATCGGCTTTAACCCTTCAATGGCCTGTTTCTTTTTCCTCTGGAAAGAGGACTTTATTTATTTTTGCTTAGATTTGCTAAGTTAGCTGTGGCCAGGATCTGACATTCTGAAGAGTTATCCATCCACAACTCCTTCTCCCATTTTTGCACGAGGTCAGAATGTCACTTCAAGAGTGGCAATCATCTAAAGTCAAGGCAGGGACGTCGGGAGGCATACGCACTGTACTGATTTCAGTACAACTTTTTTAGAAGGGGGGTAGCTTTTTTGAAAAAAAAAAAAAAAAAAACGTACATATTTAAAGGGTGTTGGCTCCTTTAAGGACCATACCAGCCAGTCGGAAGTGAGCTCACATCATGTCTGGCTGGCTGCAAGCGGGAAACAATGAGTTGGAACTTGGAAAGCAAGCAATGGATTTGCAATCTGAGTTGGAAGGCAAGCAATGGATTCGCGAGTGGGAAACAATCACAAATTACGATTACAATCGCAAATGGATTATCTCTGAGTTGGTGGAAGCAAGGGCATTTGCAAATGGATGGAAGGCAATCAACAATTGAAGTAATTGCATTCACAAATGGAGTGTGTGAACAACTGAAGTAAGTGCATTCACAAATGGAGTGTGTGTGAACAATTGAAGTAAGTGGATTCACAAATGGAGTGTGTGTGAACAACTGAAGTAAGTGCATTCACAAATGGAGTGTGTGTGAACAATTGAAGTAAGTGCATTCACAAATGGAGTGTGTGTGAACAATTGAAGTAAGTGCATTCACAAATGGAGTGTGTGTGAACAATTGAAGTAAGTGCATTCACAAATGGAGTGTGTGTGTGTGTGTGTGTGTGTGTGTGTGTGTGTGTGTGTGTGTGTGTGTGTGTGTGTCTGTGTGTGTGTGAAAATGCCCCCACATAATACACCTGCTGGCTATAGGTATTCAGGCTCAAACCCTGTACCTTTGCTTCAGGGTAAGAACAGCCTAAAGTCCCTAACCACCACCATTTCTGAACTTTGTTCAGATTTGCTTTTCTAATGGTTGTGAGCTATGGTGAGAACTGAAGTTGTATTTCTCCCATTATTGTTTTTGATGTTTGTCCAGGTTTTTTGTGCTAAGGTGTGAAGTGAGAACTGAATTTGTATTCCCTCATTATTGGCTTTGTTTGTCCAGGTTTTTTGTGCTAAGAGGTTGAGAGCTATCTAAATGATAGCCATTAAGTTTGCCTTCCTATTTTTCAAACTGCTGATTTAGCATAGTGTTATGTTGCACTGACTATAGTGCATATGGCTCTGGGTTCAAGACATGATGGTGATAAACACAGCATTTTATTCTAGCAACTTTTCAAAATTATAAAAGCAAAATGTAAAATGTGTCCCTTTTTTTTTGCTTTTGCCCCCCATGTTGGCTTTTTTTGATTTCTTGTGCTGCAAAAAAGAGATAGACAGCTGTGAGGTCAACATTTACAAGAACTGAGAGAGCTGCAGGGACTTAAGTTTAGTACTTGCTTTTGATGCAGAAGGCTGTGGGTTCTTCTCCAACAGTAGGTAGATGCGCGAAGATATCTAGTAGTAACTATGAACCTGTTATCAGTTTGCCATCCATTCCCTATTGCAATATTACTAGCGTATCATTGTTTTAATGCAACATAGGCAATTTGTTCCTCAAGGGCAACAGGCACATTATTTGTAGATGAAACCATGAAATATAAAGTTGTTTGATATTTACTGATACTGGTGGACTGTAGAAGTTTGAGTAGACTTCCTATGATTTGAAAACAGTATTCTAGCAACTGTCCCCCAATATATTTGGCCTTGTCCAGATCAGGTTATACATTACTTTTTATTTCAGAAATGCATAGATTTTCTAATTTTTTTTGTCAGCTGCTCTAAACTGTATTCATATTAATATGGTGTCCCTGTCCTTTCAGGTTGACAGGTTCCAGCTCTGGCAAAAAATAATGGCAGACATTTGAGTTTATGCAAGACACTACTATTCTATTATCTTTCTAAGTTTATATACATATAAAAAAAAAAAAAATGTCCTTTGGGCCTTTGCCTTTATTTTTTATTTTGTTGTTGTTTGCCTAAGAGAGAGGTGTGTGTGTGTGTGTGTGTGTGTGTGTGTGTGTGTGTGTGTGTGTGTGTGTGTGTGTGTGTGTGTGTGTGTGTGTGTGTGTGTGGTAGGTAGCAAACTGTCCTCAAATTTTGCAGAATGTCCAGAAATTTATTTAAGCTCAAAACCTGTACCTTAGTTACAGAAAACAAAAGCATAAATTCCTCAAACCCCAACTACCATGCTGCATTTTTCAAAGAACTCATTTCATTTTTATATTTTTCAAGAAACCGGTGAATTGGGTGAATTTATATTATATGAAGAAGAGGGCATTGTGATGCCTCACTAAAAAAACACTAAAAGAGTGAACCGTGAGGAATGGGAGTACAAATTTGAAAATCCCTGCCACAGTGGTTCTTACACACACACACACACACACACACACACACACACACACACACTCACACATATGGTCAGGCAACACTATCTTTAGAGCCACTGTGCTATTCTTATTCTTAATCTTTGTCTATGTATGCAGACCATCCTAGGTATTCCTAGACATGCTGTGCTAAAGTGTGCAAGCATCACAAGTTGTACATCTTCTATGATACTATGGACAGTCCCAATTCATGAATTGGGAACACTTATGGTGCAAAATACATCAAGTAAACATGTGCTCAGGATGTCTAGCGTGCTGAGTAGCTTGGTGTTACTACAAAGCATGCTGTAGTGAGACAGCTTAAGCTTGACAGTGTGCCTCACCACATGGCTACATACAGCTACTTATGAAGCACTATCCTGAATATCTGCACTTTATAAAGATTTCACTGTCAGTTGTCTTAACAGCTGATAAGAGTTCATTTCCCTATTATGTTAAAAATGTAATTTAATTCTATGTAAACTATCACAGGTAGAAGTCTGATAGCATTACTATGAGGCAGCAGGGCAGGGTCTGTTGAGATAACAGTTTTGTTTGCTCCAGAGGAAACTTCATTTCTGGTATGTTTTTTTCCTACTACGCAATGGGGTGCTTTCATTTTTTTCCCATTGCATTACTCTGCTGCTATGGGCATCATAGTAACAGGGGAGGGGGATCAATGTGTTGCCTGGGTGCTGTACCAGTGGTAGTATGTGTTTGATCTCATGAAGGTTACCTTACTGGGACTGACTGGTGCTCCAGGGCCATACTTTTTATGAATGGCATAGGGTAGGGTAGGGCAGAGCAGTTCATTCACATATATACTTTATGAATGGTATACAGTATCTGCACATCAGTTAAGACACCATATAATGCATTACTCCATTGTGTGCTTTTTTTATGAATTACTTTGGGCTTTAAGCCTGCTCATAGTGTCTAATCTTTGTGAATAGCACCCCGTGACTCTTTGTTGTGTTTAAATTCATTAATTATTTCTTGCTGAGCCATTCAAATTCTCATTAACACTTTTCTCACTTGTACATTGCATACGTGGAAGGAATTCATGCAGTCCCTAACTAATATAAAGCCACTTCATTACTAAAACAAACAGTGCCTGAGCACAAGTGAGCCATTTATCTGAACTCCTCCACACATGCTTGTTTATTTCACACAGGGGTGCATAGACTTGCATTTATAAAACTAAATGTACTGCTCAACACAAATTTCATCTAAGGATTTCTGTGTTTTTTTTTAAAGCCATGTGCAGTTTAGCTTAGTGAAACATATTCTCTTGTTAGTGTGGGGTCATAGCAGGTTGCTCGGGTATTTATTCAGGTTATGGACTGTTAGGCAATTTTTGAAGATGTGTACTTCTTTAACTCATTGGCACCAAGCCCTGTAGGAAACTTTGTGTGAGTATGGGAGGTGGTTATAAAGTGATGCTTCGTTTAATACACTTGTTTTGCTTTATTTTGTTGTTCCAGCATGTTAATTTACATGTATTCGCTGTTGTTATTAACTTTCAGTATAATTTTTGGACTCCATATGTGCATGTTTAGTATCTACAAATTTAACAAAAGAAATGTGCATTTTAATTGTGTCTTGATGGCAGAAGTCATGTTAACTATCTTGTACTCTCCAGCATTTAATATAACAATAGCTGTTTTAATATATCTGTCCAAATAATGCACACAAATAAATAAGTGGAACCTCACACTAAAATTATTACTTACTTAGGAAACAGTACTCTTAAGATGATTTCTGTAATAAAAATACTATTATCCAGAACCGGTTGCTTATTTTACATACCCTGTGTCCAAACAGTGGCATACAGATGAAGTAAATGTAATTCATAAAACAAACAACATTCTCCAGTTCTGTTACACGTCTGCAGAGGTGGAAGGTGCTTACCTGCTTGAGCACTTGTAGAAAATGAAAACAATGTAACATAATGAATGAAATGAGATAAAGACATGCAAACACAGTGGGGCTTACAAGCCCATCATATATTAACAACAACAGAATTAGAAACATTTTATGCAATACCTTCACATTCAGTACTCCATCCGAAGTGTTATTCCCATCTGTCACTCTAAATCCGATCAAGTCTTCAAGGCTTTCAGAATCATCATGCCGGTAGCTGAAACAGCAATAATAACATGTGGTTAGTTAATTACATTGTTTCAAGGTGAAATAGGCTAGTAATATATTTTAATTGACTAGAAATAAAGAGGTGCTTACAGAGGGCACCAACTCATGATTTTGTTCTAAGGTTTCTTATCTGTATTTTCAAGCATAATTGTATTAACACATTTAAATATTATGGAGGCACTCATTTAGAAGGCATTAAAACTAAAGGAATCATCAAAACCTGAGTGAGCTGTAAGATCTCCGTTTCTTAGCTTCAGACCTTGTGATTTAACCCTGACCTCTGTATGTGGAGTTTGTATGTTCGCCCCCACACTCCTGAAAAGTAAGTATACTCTGGGGTTGCACAATCTTGTAGAAATGGGAAAAAACAGAATTATTTAATGGTCAATCTGATGAAGTTTGGCTGTTACATAATTTGATCAACAGTACCACAGACAAAAATTGTTAACATTGCAGCATGTGACGAAGTGTGTGCAGCGACAAATCATATAACACCCATGAGAGGAGAGGTCAGAAACTATACAGCTGCTGTCTAGAAGAGAGAATGGAAAACAGAGAGTGGGGCGCCAAAATAAATAATGGGATTTGTGAGGTCAAGATAAATAAAAAGAGAGAGGAGACACTTAACGAATTGAAAGAGGTAAGCAAGTGTTACAGGATATGATATCAGTTTCATAAAACGTTGCCAGGAGGGTAATATTGAGACATTAGTAGAACGTGTGACTGAAATAAGGATGAAAAGAGTAAAGAGGAGATGCCAACACTGAGAGAAATGGTTTATGTATAATGTTTATTTATTTATATATTGGCATTTGTTTACCGGGAAAGTCCACTGGGCCAACAAGAACCCATTTTCAGTGGATGCCCGGGGAGAAAAGCTCCACAAAGGCAGTTAGTATAAAAAAAATTACATACTATTGGAACAGTTTGTATTAACAAGAAGCATGGTCATAACAGGCATTATAGATACAATAAAGTATATTACGAAACTGTAGGTGGTCCAGAGAAATAGTATAAAAAACACAAGGCATTGAAGTAAATCCAAGGAACATATTCTAGTACACTCTGATGGGAGTGAATACTCTATTGTGAGTGTAGAAGTTGAGTAATATAGGAAGAATTAGAATAGCTAGCTAAAGGTATATGTATTAGAAGTAGGGAGCGATTAGTACAAGAGTGATAAATGTAAAGAAGTAATAGGAATCTAGTTTTGGCAGAAGGAAGTAGAGAAAAAATGTGATATGATGTAGGGAAGAGGAGTCAAGTCTTAGGAAAATGGAAGTTAGAGCATCTACAGTGCCAGAGGGTGGAGGGATGCTGGTTTGAATTGAAGGAGGAGATGTTACTGGTAGTCCTAATAGCTAGTGGGAGTGCATTCCATAGTTTGTCGATAGAGAAGGAATAGAACGTTTGACCTGCTGGGAGTTTTAGTTTGTCTACTTACAGGAGAAATTGGTTTTCAGATCTGAGTGATCTAGTTGGATGGTAGTGAGTTAGGATTGGAGATAGGGCTGGGTAATCTGATGGATTGTAAATAATTTTATGTGCTATGGGTAATTGCAGGTATGTTAGGTGATGTGGGAGTTCAAGCCAGTTGAGTGATTGTAAGGAAGAAGATTGATGGGATGGGATGAATACTTTATCCTGATATTGCAATTGAGCATTCTAGCAAGATCCATGGTAACCTAATCAGCTAAATAATAATATAAAATAAATCAAATAAAAACATTAGCATTTTTATACAAAAATAAAATGTTTGCACAATATGACAAAATAATCAAACTTTATGATATTCTATGAAAGCTAATTGGAATATAATGGAGCCAAATAGCAAAAAGTGGCCAGCAAAGTCTGTTAATGAGCTGCCAAGCATTGCAATAGTATTGTAATTTGTAGAGCACATTTCTTGGATTCACTAATGAGTAAAAGACATCTATGACTAAAGCAAAGTATTTTACAGACACATATAATACCTATAAATAAAATAATTTAATAAATTACAGCAGCCTCTCCATATAATACAAATATGTACATTCTCCATCAACAAAAGTGGCAATTTGCATAGCTGGAAGCCACTATAGCCTTATAGAAATACCACGCAGATGAACATTGTCAATCATAACATTATTATTGTCTAAAACTAGCCCTACATGAGACCAGTCTGCCTTTTCTGAACATACTAATAGAGAAATAAGAGTTTTTTGATGGGAAAAACAGTTTTCTGTAATAAAGCCATAGTTCGTATGGCCAATCATCGGCCACACATGTAGGAAAGGTAGACATATTTATACATTTAGCTATTTATATTTCTGTACTTGAATGAAAAAGGAATAATAAAGAAAGAATAAGCAAAGATTTACGTAGGGTAGCACTTCAGTGGCTTGGCTGGGGCATTGTGCTTCCCTGTTTTGCAAATTCTCTGGCATGGAATGGAGGTATTACAGTATACAGGCCAGGGCAGCCATCCTGTTAAATTCATTACATTTAGTCTGATAGGATGCCCATGACTATCACATGCAGGATATCTGCAGGGATGAGATAGCAATAAATGCAGGTAAAAAAATAAAATAAAATAAAAAATAAACCCATATTTGTTGCATGGAAAGAGCTTGGAACAACTTGTATAAAGGTCACAGTGAGTCATTCAGGGCCTTATGCTCCATGTCCATGTCCAGCTTCAATTTTATTGCATTAAATCTATCTTCAGATATCTGGGATGTGTTCATTTCCTCATGGCTAAATTGCTTTCATTTTTTAATGAATCATTGCTATAAAAAATAATAGTAATAACTGGCAGTAGTACCTTGGCAGTGCAAAGATCTTTTATGACATTAGATTTTGTTCAAACTAACAGATCTAGTGCCATGAACCTCTGCAATATCTATCTTCGTTACTCAGATACCCAAATGTTTTTCTTTGTAGTACTTCATGTATGTTCATCAAAACATCAAATATATCTTTTGCTGCAAAAACATGTAATACTTTAGGCTTTTGTAACTATCAATTAAGGTGTTATTTAGAGAAAACAGATCTTACAGGTGTTTGCATGGTCAGCAGTGTCAATAGATTTTGAATATCTCAAGCTGCATTTAGTCCTAGAATTCTGAATCACACAAGAAGAATACTGATAGTTATTTTAGTTTTACATTTAACCTGTTTTTGTAAATGTCACAATACAGGGAAAAGTGTTACCTGACCAAAGTGCCTCTCCTATTTATGTCTTCCATTCTCAGATCTGCCGTTCCAACTGTGACATTAGTACCAGCTGTATCTTTAAGCTATTTGCTGTACCTTGGGACCTTGAACAGAACATTGAACCTACCTAACTAGATCTAAGGGCTGGAATCAGTAGGAACAATGCCATGGTTCAAAGTTTATGGTGTGAGTGTCACTGCACAGGAGAGGTGCTACTTTTCCCCTGACAGTTACATATGACAAGAAGGGAAATGATGCACCAGGGGATTAGGAGTAGTGGAAGTGTGGTTATGGTGGGGGTTAAGCCGGAACTCTCTAGCAATTGGTACACAAAACTAGGAATAGGAGATCTTAAGGAGTTATTTCCAGTGGGACAAAAAATGTTTTTATTCCCTAGTCTTCTTTTAAAACAAGAGATAAATTATGCAAATGATACGCCTCTGTAATAGTTCAACTTGTTAGTACTCATGTGGGCAGAGGTAGAACTGTAGCCTTTGGTGCAGAAGGTGGAAGATTGATCCTGCTCAAGGGATATTTAAGGGTGAAGCAGGACTGAATATAGAGTTTGAGCAATAAAGAGGTGGGTAGAGCAGTGACTGGCTAAAATAAAAAAAAATAAATAACAATAATAGTAATAGTAATAATAATAATAATAAAATGTAACTATATGGTCAGAATGTAGAAGAAATTGGAAAGGAGGAGGGCTATATGTATAAGACAGGAACATATGATAGTATAAGGCCAGTGGTAGCTAATATTAAACACTGTGTTTGTTTCCTTTGTAGATGCTTTAGGCAGAGGAGTATCAGGAAAGGTGCAACTCATTGATGGGGCAAGTCAACTCCCTGCTCAAGGAGATGTCCATAGGTAAAGACGAGGGCTATGCTGAAGATCTGAATTAGCAACAAAGGGTAAAAGAGGATGGAAAAATTTACCTCTAGCAGAGAAAAGCAACACCAGGCAAACCAGGAGGATGAAGCTGGGTTTCTGTGAAATGGAGTGGAGGGACAGAAATTGCCATGACTGGAAAAGCACAGTAAGGTCACAGGTAATATGTTTGAGGAAGATAACATGACTAAGGGAGAGCAGTATTTTTGACATTAGGCAGACTAGAGGGATTATTTTAGTGGCATCCTGGTCACCTCTCCAGGAAAGGGATGGGCAATACTTCAGGAACTATTGAGGCAGATAATTTTGGGGGAGGAGACCAACAGAGAGAGTGTAATTTAAGTGGTGGAGAGAGTAGGAGCACAGAGGTAGAAGAAACAGGCTACCCAGTGTTCCCATTCTGGGTATCTTCAGGTGGTCAGAACAAGGAGCCATCCTAGGCCTCAGGTGCAGAGATTTGGTAACAGCAGAAAAGCTTCCTTTAGATATGTCCATGGAATGTGTACACCTAATGGTGCAAATCCCCCTGCAGGTGAAAAAGAAGATCTGGAGGGGAAAATAAGTGAACATATTCAATTTAATTGATGCAACCAGGGTACAAAGAATTTCATACTTAGAAGCATAAACTGGCAAGGGCTTATTGGCAGTTATGGCACCCCTGGGGAAGAGCAAGCTGTCCAGAGGGAGAGCAAGGAACTGGAATGATTGGGTCACAAGATTCATGTATTTAATGGCAGTAATTCTGGAGAAAGAACCATAGCAGAGGCTTCTTATGATTGCATATTTCTTGACCTTATAGAACTCACAGAGGTTCAGGGGAGGTATGTCTAGGTTTTGTTATCAGAAAAAGTTTCAGAAATTCAAAACAGTGGACAACACATTTAAGTGGAAGATTAAACAAGTGGACACATGGTCGGGTAGCATAGATAAGCCATTGATACCACAGCAAGAGGGGAGGCAAACATTTAGGAGCTGCTGGACATTTAGGACTGGGAAGTGTCTATAGGCAGCTTGTTGGTTGTTGCTCCAATGCTCACACTGTGAGGGAAGCCACCGAAGCCCATGTTATGGGGCTCAGCAGGATAGTGCAGCTCAAAACAGGGGTCAGGAGGGTTGTATAAACTTCCCACATACAGAAGGCTAGCCAAGGGATAGAGGAGTGCAGGAGGGGTGCAGGAGATGGAAGGGACAAGTGATCTTGGCTAATAGGCAAGGAGAGGGCCATTTCCCAGTCAGAATTAAGGCACCTCAGTAGTTTCAGACCAGCTACTTGTGCAAAGAGGTGGCCATACAATTGGTAGAGGGATTCAGCACTGACTTCAAAATAAAGGCATGGCTGAAGCCTTTGAATGATTCTTGCAATAATTTGATACCAGTGAAAGGGAAAAACAGGTTGCTTTTAAGCATGATACAAAAGGAGATCCAGTTGGGCCTGGTGGCTAGCCTATTTTTCATGTCACCATTTCTTAGCTACAAGGTCTCATTACTTGGGCTGGCACCCAAGAGGAAACTGGGGAGTTCTGCTTCATATATCATCTATCTTTCCCTGATGCTGAGTCAGTCAACCAATCTATAGAGGCTATAGAGAGAGAACAGGTTAAAGTGCACTAAGCTTCCCAGAATAACACAGCAGCCATACCCAAAGACAGAAGATTTAAGTGGATGACGAAGCTGGATGTAGAGTGCGCCTTTCATTTGCTGCTGTTACACCTAAGTGATTGGCATTTGTTGTACATGAAATTGTAGGGCAAATATTACTTTAGCAAAGCAATGTCATGGAGTGTGCAGTTGCATGTGCTATCTCCAAAAAAAAAATAAATCAACACAGCAATTCACTGGATATGAAAATACAATGAAATGGATAGCAAGGCTGTACATTAGTTGGATGATTTCTTAATCCTAGGCCTTGGTAATAAAGAGGTCACAGAAGCAGCGGTGCAGAAATTTAAAGTGGTTTGCAACATTCTGGAGTTTCAGTTGTCCCAAAAAAGAAACAGGATCCAGCAAAGGTGAGCACCTTCCTGTGTTTGCGGATTGACATGATAGGATGGTATACCTTACTGATGACAAACTACAAACGTTAAAGGAAAAGATAGAAGTGGTGAAGAGGAGCAAGAAAGCAAGGGAGGGGAATGTAATGGACTTCCTGGGGCTGCTTATATTTGCTTGCAGAGCAGTGGTTCCTGACCACAAATTCACCAGGTCTCTGATGAAAGTCTTGCAAGGGGAAGACATAAGCACCACTGAGTTAGGCTCACCTGAAAACTAAGCGAGATCTACAAGTATGAGTAAAATTATTGAAAGATTTCAATGGGGTCACATACTGGCTGGAGGAGTGAGCAGGCAACATGCATCTACTGTTATGCAAAGATACAAAGATAGTTAAAATGGAAGTTTTTTCACTCAGTGGTGGATATCAGTTTTCTGGCCAATTATGTTGGAACTAGAGGTAAGAAAGGACATAACATTTTGAAACTTATGCCCATTTGGGCAGCCCTATTAGTCTGGAAGGAAGAGTTCAGAATCCACAAGATTAGGCTGACACAGATAATCAGGTTATCAGAAGACTATTCTTGCATGTGTTAATAATTTGCAGCATCTCATTTGATGTAGTGTACACTCCAGATGTGGAAAATTACATTGCTGATTCTCTTTCTTGACAGCAACTGCACAGGTTCAGAGTCTCTGTTCCAGGAACAGTCCTCATATGGGAAAATATACTGAACATGATCTGAAACATTGGTCAAGAACCATTGGAAAGTTGATAAAGGAGTCATGAGCCCCTAGCACCTAGTTATCTTATGACAGAGCACTGTAGATTTTCATGGCTTTCGTGAAGGCTCTACTAATGGGTAAAATGACATGGTCTCCGCATTTAGTGAGAAGATTTTAATGCACAGTTGGAAAATAGGGATGCTGTGATGACTTCCACGATACACTTAGAGGCTATCAGCTGGATTCTAAAAAGAGCAGTGCCCCACTGACCTATAAAAAGACTGAATAGTGGCTAAGATGCTCAAGGAATGGAGGAAAGTGAAGGGAAGCAAAGAAGTAGAGATGCCAAGAAGCCACTAGGGACATGGTCATTTCCAATGCTAATGGCTGTTCTAAGGATGATCATGAATAGCTACCACAATTTCAAGGATTGGGTCAGGCTGTTTCTCGCAATGTACTATGGAATTTTAGGATTGGGGAGGATTGGGGAGCAGATACATAGGGGTTCAGTAACCTTGCAGAGTAAAGCCCTAAGGTGAAAATCATAGAGTTGACCAGGAATGGTGTCCAGATATGGCTTCACTCTTCAAAGATAGATCAGGAGGAGTCAGGTCAGCAGATGTTTATTCCAAAAGCTAAAGAAAGGTAATTCTGTATTTTGGCTTTGTTATCCACTGTTTGTAGGGTTTTCAGAAGAACTGCGTCTGAGGAATTCATTTTTAAGTTGGAGGAAGACAAACCACTCACAGGGAGGCAGGCAGAGATCAGACTAATGGGTGCCTTAGTCAATCAAGGATTGAATGTAACATGTCACACCTGCCATTCCCTCAGGATAGGTAGAGTCAAGGATTTTTGGGACAAGGGTGACTCAATAAAAGTTATCAAAAGTGTAAGGAGATGGAGATCAAAAGCTTTATGGCTTATGTGAGATGAGGTCAGAGCAGATATCTCTACAAAAAAAAAAGTAGAATAATAATAGAAAATTTAGAATAAAGAACGACATATTAAACAGCATACTTTAAGGGGTATGGTGGCCAGTAAGTGTTGAAAGACCTGCTTAATTTTTGACTGGAGCTTTGCTGGGTGACAGGTACAGCTTAACATGTGTTGTTTTCCTTTCATAGGTATTTAAAAGATTTTCATAGTGGGAAACTCACACATTCATCAGGTGGCAAAGACAGCATTAGTTCAACCAGGGGGGGCTTACCATGGGTTAGATGGTTCAAGATAGCAATTGCACTGGAGTGGAAAACAGGGCATGTACTAGTACCGGTTGCTGCCAACGATCTGTCGGTTCTTACAAGAATTTGCCCAACCAGCAGAGGAACTGATACACTTGGAAGGCAATGACTTAGGGATAGCATGGAAAAGAAAATCAATAGTCACACTCCTGGGGGACTTGTTGAAGGTTAAAAGTATTTGCAGGGGGTGTCAGGCTGATGTCGTCTGGTCAGAAATTCTAGGCAGGCTGCTTACGATACAGTCACAGACAGGACAAGGAAGTACATTAACATGAATGGGGCAAAATAGTGCTAAGACTGTGGTTATTAGCCCTAAGTCAAGAGGAGGACAAGGCCCAAGTCTGGTACTGCCCATTCAGGATCCATTTGTCAAACTTTGGATGCTATTTGTGCAATCTACTTGTGGCCTTGCTGCTATAAGATCTTTGTGGCAGAGAGAGAATAAGTATTAGAGGGTTGGGGGAACAGGCAGTCACTATGGGAGGGCTGTCTTGTAGGCCAGCTGATTGAGAATGGGAAGATGTCCTTCCTGTCTTATCCAGTTGTGATTAGTTGTTCCCTGTCTCCTGGAGAGAGAGAGAGAACAAGAGAGATGGGTGGTGGGTCCAGTCAACTTGGCAGGCCTTTGTTGCTGGTAGAGTTCCAGCCAGACTATGTTGAATACATGGCATCTGATTGCCTGTCTTCAGAGGGCATGACCTTCGGGTTCCAGGCAGGTTCAGAGACATGAGAGAGGACTGCACAGAAGTAGACAAATGACTAGGTCTAAGCATTTGTATAGGCAGAAGAATAAAGGAATGAGAATTGCTAGTGTTATGAAGATTAGTGTAATGCTATTGATGCTGTTAGGATGACGGATACTGTACTGATTTTAAGCAATATGTTGAATATTGTACTAACTTGTGGTTAATTACAATAAAGCAGGTTCTTGATTTCCAAACAGCTGTGTTTATTTAAAAGGTAGGGCTGGAAAGAACAACCATGGTTTCTATTTATTAGACCTGTTTTTACAAAAATATATACTATATGTATCAATATTCATATGGGCTGCAATGACCCCAAAACTTAAGAAAGCTGTTGCTTAATTTTACGGGGAAAATTAGGAAAGTTGTTGCTTAGTTTTATGGGGGCAATGTTCACTCATTATTTATGGGTTTTTTTTCAGAAAATATTGCTTTTCATTTACTTTCCACTGATGAAATTTTATCAGACAATTAAATCTCATACACATTAAAAAAAATTGTACATATTGTCACAAAACCTAGTAACTAGCACACAGAAATGATCAAAACACATGTAAATTTCTTAACTCAATAAAATGCAAGCCTATGGAATACAGATTAAGCAAAATTGCACTTTGTCTTCCTTTAAGGCTTGTCTTGATGACTGGTTGAGCAGACAATTTACACCAGGGTTATGTACAACCCTGACTGATTTAGGAGGTGAGTACTACTATGTGCCTGTAAAGAGTGGCAAGAACTTAAGTGTAGCTGCTTAAATGTGTACTTGGCTGGAAATGTTATGGTTCCTGTAATGGATTGTGTAGAATTTTTTCTTATGGTCCAGTGTTCCTACATACTAGAGCAGTAATGGATTCTACACAGAGGAATACCAGATACTATCTCAAGCATTTTTGCAGGTTGGAGAGGGAGATGAGCCTACTTACACCACCCTATGTGAGGCGTTTTAACTTTACACATGTATGCAAAATATGCAAATAGAACGTTAAATAAACTGCTTGGGGAAAGAACAAAAACAAAAGCAACTACATACATACATACATACAAATATTTCAAGCTCGGGCATTAAAAGCCCTTCTAGCCTGCCAATATACCATAACACTTGTTCCCATAATAAGTGTCCAGGCTGTTCTTAAAAATATCTAAACTAATACTTGCTTTAATCTTATTTAGTAGTCTGTTTCATGCATCGGCTACTCTGTCAGAGAACCAATTAGTGCACTTCTCATTCCTATAGAATATTCTACATAGGTTGTCTGATGATTCTCTAGTACTTTTAGATAACCCCAAACATTTCCTGAGGTAGTTGTCTCTAAATGCCTTGTATACTTGAATAAGATCTACTCTTAAATATCTATGACACACTCTACAAGTTCAGATATTTTGGTCTTTCATACTAACTTAAATTTTCACATCCATGGATGCCCTTGGTATATTTCAACAACCTTTAAAGGAAAACTATTTCTCAAGATAACATTTTGGAAGGCAGCAGAGACCTTATAGAAATGAATGGTGAAAGGCCTGTGCTTATTTATACAACAATGTTTGCTAAAAACATATTTGAAATCATAAAATGTTATTAGGTAGGGCAATATTGCTATGTCACACATTAATCCTTCCTATAATTGTTGTAATTGTAAATGTTTCAATAAAAGACAGTGTTGTCCAACCCTTTACTAATAAATGATACAAATGCAGTTTTATTCAGATTACAGTAGCAGAAATATTATATGTGTGTGATAGTATGTTTAGTACACTCTGTCTTATGCAGACAAGATAAGTAGGAAATTACATGAACATACTGTACACAACCACAGTTACCCCTTGGTAGCGCACCATGCATATTAATCATGGGGCCCTGCCGACAGAGAGCATACTAACAGTGATATTGAATCTGTGAAGGCAGAAGTGTTGAGGCTGGTCAGATGTTAAGTACATGGTGAAGCTCTTTGTAATGTTCCCTGCTGCAGCTGAAATGTGCTGTGAATTAATAGTTTGTGTTTTAAATGTCTAATTTTTGTTGATTTATTTATTTATTTTATTTAATGTCCATTTGCGAGGTGCAGTGCCTAGCGCAGCAATGCCATTTAGCACATACACATAGACAGCTGACACCTGCCAGACATCTAAAAGTAGAAACTGGATGTAATTAATTATGATATCTGTTTTTTACATTTATTTTACATTTTTTTAATGTCTGTGTGGGGCAGAGTGCAGCAATGCCAAGTCGAGCTTACACATAGACAGCAGACACCTGCCAGACATATAAAAATAGAAACTGGATATAATTACTTATTTATTTCTGCTTTTGTTTAACCCCATTTGTGCAGCATGCCACAGTAGCTTAGTAGCATATGTGAAGGTACACTAGTTTGTATACTATCCAAGTAGCTACATGGATGGAGTGATGACCTAAAGCTTCGTAGGTCCTGGTTCAAGTCCCTAGCAGATGCACCATTTGTATAATGTAATCTAAATTTTTGTTTAATTTAAAACATAACTTTTACATTTGGAAGAGTTGTGTGGTGCTTAACTCCGCTTAAACATGATTAATGATCACTTTTGTTTGCATGATGTTTTACCTTCACTAAAACCTCTGTTGTACAAGTTTTCATGATTCTTAGTTCTGCTTAGCTGGTCTGCGCAATGCTAACCACAGCGGAGCTTTTCTGAAAGTTGCTGAATGACATGTAAGGGCAGGAAAGCAGCCTATATTAAGAGCAATAGGCAGCCATTCTGCAGCATTTGTTGGAGTCTATCTAACTGACAGTATGCCAGGTGGTGTTGGAGAGGGTGCATGCTTTCGGGTGTAGAGATAGGGTGTGCAGGAGTCCAGGGTTTTTGTTAGACTCCTGATATGCAGTTATGAACCTAGCCTACTGCAGGGTGATTACCAGGGCTCAGAATGTAAGGTTGATGCCTGGGATTGGTTGGCCAGGAACTTTACCAGTGCTACTGGTATCCCCCACATTGGTGAGCAGTGTCGTCACCACTATGATGACCTGAAACATAGAAAGAGGGAATATTTGGACACCTGGGTCGAAGAGGTGTGGGCTGGGCATGCCCCAGACATATTTACGTATTTCTTCCAGTATTTTACCAAAATGCTAGCTGAATCTGTGCAAAACCGGTATGCAAAATTGTGTGCTTCTCACCCAAGAGCTGCAGCTGAGAGGGCTCATAACATCCAGTTCCATGCTGGGCATCTTGCCAGGTTGCTCCGTGAGTGTGGTAAGTACAGATATATTATGCTAACTGTACTGCAATAAACAATAAAGAATAAAAAACTGTACTGCAATCAAGAATAAACAATACAAACTGTAGTTCAATAAATGAGCAGTTAGAAGTGTAGTTTAGTATGTAACCTTTTTGTTTCCTACAGGATGCAGATGTGTGAATATATATACTTACAGGGAATAGGGATTACAACATTAAGCCTTTCTTAGAGCTGTGATAATGGCATGTCATTGATCTCCAGATTTGCTGCATCTACAGAGGACATACAATACATCAAGGGTGGAATGCTTTTTGTCAGTGTGGCACACTGGTCTTGTGGGACTGTTCCTTTATAGTGGTTGTAATAGCACACTGCTATTTTTTGGCACTGATGTTTTGACATATTATCAGGGGGCTACCACCAGGGGACACACTACAATAGACTCCAGTGTTGAGTGGATGATCATTCAGCAATATCTGCCATGGCACACACTGGAGTAGCTGCCTATCATTGTCTCCACACACTTAATATGTTTGCATACTGTGGAATATGACGTGTAATAAAGCAGTGGATACTGCCAGCCATTCTATTCTTGCTGTATCTATTCATAGTGTACTTCCATGTATGTGATCCTGACGTGTTCCCATTCTGTTGTCTTTCAGGAAACATGTACCCAAGATGCTGTGCACTTTTCACGGATGCAGAGAATGATATACTTGAAGGCCTCCAGCAACACCATTAACTCATACTGCCCAGCGGGAGGCAAAGCAGGACACAGCAGGCAGCATTGTTGGCTGACCTTGTCCATGATGTGAATGCCACAGGTCATCAGAGCAGGACTTATGAACAGGTTTGAAACTGCGCAACAGACATAATCAATGCTGCACCCAGAAGAGGAGCAGATGTAACCATGGATCACAGCATTACCAGTAGAGGGCCTGCAGTGAATAACCACTCTCAGCCACTGAGGAATTCCTGGCACACATGACAGCTCCCAAGCATCCATCACACCATACATTGTGGATGTGGGTGCTACAGTTTCCATGGCAGAGGAGTATGCAGGTAAGCTTAGTTTGATCAGCACTGCAATACTGTAGCATTCAGTGTGTTAGGGTGTACATAGTCTTATGTGCCAAAAAAACTAAACTCCTTCTCTTTACTCCCACTACTAGGTCCTCCTCCTTAGACTTCACAATCTCTTCAAATAATGCCACTGTCATCTCCCTGACTCTACTACCAAACTTTTAGGAATAACCATTGACAATAATCTCTCTTTTGATCAGCATATTAACAACACCATTAAAATAGTCAACAGAAAAATAGGATCCTTATATAGAATTAAGTCTTTCTTAACCACATCAGCTAGAGCCAAGATCACTCATTCCCATCTAATCTCAACTCTTCTGTATGCCTCACCTATTTTTACAAACCTTAAGAAAACTAACCTTAACAAACTAGTAACTTCCTACAATAATATTGCCAGATTTGCTATTGGAAATCCCTTTAGAACTCACCACTGTTCTATCCTGATGCAACTAGACTGGCTGGAATTTCAAAACCATCTGTTAATCCCCCAACTCACTATTGCCCACAAAATACTGTACCAACCCAATAATACCCCTATACTCTCAAAACTCTTAATCCCACATAATAATCTCAACTCCCTTCACTCTTCTAGTAAACTCATTGCCAGCTTAACAAAGTCTAATAACACAGCTGGCGACTCTCTATTTACTAATATAGCAGGAAGGAACTGAAATCTGCTACCTAGTGATATAACACTAACTACATCATTGCCACTCTTCAAACAAAAGCTCAAAAATCACCTCCAAAGTCACTGGCTATGTCCTTGTAGTAAACCTGACTAATCAACACCTATATCCTGTTTTTCTCCTCTTCTACCTTCTTCCTAACATTTAATAATTAGTCTTGTAACTAAGACTATCATTAAACCAAACTATATTCAATGTATTGCTTAAATCCCTCAATTCTAATGTAAATTATTGTACTTAAATCTTACTAGAGTGCATCTATTTCACCTTTTTAAGAAAGATTATGTTCTATGTTAACTTTCTGAAGTGTCTTTGATCTCTGAAATGTTATACTGTATCATATGGTTTTTAATCCTTCTTTTTTTACCATGTAATGATATTTTTTTGTATACGTTTTTGTTTTTGTTTGTATTTGTGTGGAGCTTTTCTCCCCGGGCCTCTACTGAAAATGGATATATATCCAGCTAGACTAGCCCAGTTAACAAATGTAAAATAAATAAATAAAATAAAATAAAGGTTAACTGCAGTTTGACTCTTGTGCTCAGGTGTTGACCAATATAACAATTAACACAGTAGTTACTGTAAATGTGAGATATATGGACATGTTACCTTGTTGTGTTGCAACATGCAGTGGTACTGACATTACCTCTCCCTCAACTTTTCACAGGTCCATCAGTTATTGGCCAAGGCCATGATCCTGCCGCTGGTAAGCATGACACTGTTTTGTTATACATGTAGGTTTACAGCAATGTAATCCCTAAAGTGTCATCCCAGGGCTTCTGCCTTCAGTAGTGTACTCTTGGCATGACTGCCAACTGTACAGATGACTGTACACATGTTAGAGTCATACATATGCCTTGGCAGATTGTCATATGTGTCAACTGTGCAGAGTTTTCACAAATGTCAACAGTGGACCTCATTGTTGCTGATGAGATTGCTGTGCGAAGAGCTTTTATTTACAAGTAACTACAGCTGTTTGTGGGAAAAGTAATGTCCTCTTGTCCTATTATATGAGGTTGGGGTTTCAACTGGTCTACAATAGTGCCAACAGTGTATAGAGCTGTACATTTATTGTGACATAGTACTGCAGAGCATAACAGTATAGGTATTAATGTATTGTTTTTTCCTCTCTTATCACAGGTGACCAGGGGGGTTGGTCTCTGTCCCCTACACAACCTGATGTCAGTGTCTCTTCAGACTCTGATGATGTTGGTGGCCAAAGTGAGTCACAGGTGGTGGTTTTAGAGGCTGAATTTGTCCCAGAGGTTGATATCACTCTTCTGCCCTCATTGTCACCACACACAGTCAGTATGCCCACACATACCCAGTCCCCAGAGGCACAGATATTGGACAGTCAGAGGGTGGGGACATTGAACAAGACAGTGTGGCAACTATGGCTTCAGTGAGTGTAGACACTGGCCATAGCCAGAGAGCTGGTGAGATTTCACACAGGTGGATCGATAGGGGTACTTGTAGGATGTCTGCTGTCCTTCCACCACTTGTTGCAGGTGTCACATCATGGTTCACTCTGCATATGTTTTGGGCCATCATGGAGGTATAGGCACATTCTGAAAGGAACTCCAGACATATGTTCAGGCTTATGGATGTAGCACAGTCTGACATCCATAACTGCCTCCACCACATTGTTGACATCCTGGATCAGTTCACTGATGCAGTGAAAAGAAGGTGGGCTGAGGCAGTGTCTGTCTTGCAATGCACAGTGTCTGTGCTGGAACAATTGGTTGGAGTTGAGCGTTGGCCTCATGGATGTAGGTCAGCAACCCCATCTGCTGAGAGTCCACGTGGCTGTGCACAATCCCGCCTCCATAGTGGTAGTACATCCAGCACTACACAGGGGAGTGTGCTGTCCACACCAAGACATAGCAGGCCATGGGCTAGTGGTCCTGGGTGTTCCCGTGGAGGATGCAATACCAGCAGAAAGCAGTCACCATCAGGTACTAGCACCTCTTCTGACTTTGGGCATGGAGGTGCCAATGCAACTCCTGGCAGAGCCAGTTCCCATGTTTGGGGCCAGAGACGGTGAACTGTCAGCTCTACCATGCACAGGTCAGAGCTGTCCAACATGCACACATGTAGGGCTAGCAGTGAGCTTGACTGTGTATTTGCACACACTTACACACCACTGTCAAATGCAGGTCACCTACAGGCACATACAGCACATCTCCATGGTCCACCTGGCCTGCTTCCCTTCCTGACTCACACACAAATGCTTTCAACTTTTTGGGTCAGCCTAGGCCTCCTGCACCTCCACACAATGCCCTGTTCAAGTGATGATACCTGTGCCACATCCCTGTCATCCTCATCATCAATGCAGAGAAATGAAGCTATGTGTGATGCATAGGGTGACTATATAAATTAACATGAACATGTGGTGGTTACTGACAGATACTATATGCTGACATTTTTAATGAGTAAGCCACACAATTTTGTGTACCTTATGTTGTATGATGTTGTAATGGTTGTATACTTACACAATGAAAGGTGTATCATGGATCTGTTTCTGTTTCTGTTTTAGGATTCTATTGGGAGCACCTATGGATACACAGCAGCAATAAAGCAATAGACATCACAGCACAGGATAGAATGTCAGCACAGAAGAAATATGTCCTCAGCAAGATACAGCACTATAAGTGCATGGCTCCATAAGTCCATATGTGTACAACAGGCTAACAAGGACAATGGCATCATTCAGTGTACTCATGCATCCCTAATCTGTGAAAAGGTCTGATACCCTTGATAAGTGGCACCTAGGTTTTGAGAGCTAACACATCTACAAGCTGTGGTGTTGGAGATGACCCATCTACAAATTTCCTGTGTCCAGTATAGACATTTGTCCGACAACAGCTATGATGGCCTTGTTCTGCATCCCATGGTGCAATCTGAACATGATGTGTGTCACAACAGATGTGTGCTTCACAAGCATGGGGGGCCTGTTACATATAGGGTGTACTGCTTGTGTTACATACCTGTCTAGCATCTGCCATTTATACCACAGTGACGGTGTAGGTGTGTAAGACAGGTAATACATGTGCTAGTCCTGTCATGGATACATGGGAGGTACACAGTGGGATCTGACATCTCCATGTATGGCAGCCATACACATCCCCTCCAAAGCATTTATGAGACAGACTACACATGTACAGTCTTGATACGGACTCCATAGGACATGTTATCTGCAATGTGTATTACTATATCATGGGACCTGTGTGTCTGCTACAGATGTAAGATATGCCTGTGTAGTGACATAGCAAGAGTGCCATTGTACACAATGATAGGTGTGATGACTGCCACATTCAGTATGGGAGTTACATCACAAACCTTTCTCTTTAGGTTGTACAACATGGAATGCATCCCCACATCTTACCAACCACTGAAACTCAAAGGCTACATTACTCTCTGTGTCCATAAGTCCATGTGTAATGGCTCAACTGTGTGTAATGTGCAGACACTACTATATTTCCCAGAGGTGGATGACTTTCCAAAGGATAGTATTGTGCAGTCATTGGCATTTAGTATTTGTCAGTGGCTCAGGCAACAACTGAATGTGTGTCTCAGGCCATCCTGGATAACTGTTGGTTCTGTGTGTGATTCAGTGACAGCTCCTGATATACAATCACCTACTAATGTAGTCAGTCAGAGGGCACTGACAGTGGCTGTGATTGCAGAGAGGGAATGGTTAGAAGGGGTATGCCATCAATGATGTCTGGGGAAATCCACTGGTGACTAGTGTCATTGCAGCATAGGTCTACCAATGCTATCTTCCCAGATTATGACTGTCAGACACTTGCCTATCCACCAGCTGGCATAACACTATGTAGATAACCTACACAGTTTTCAGCAAGGCCTGCTGGCCTAACATTGTCAAGCACCTTGTCAGGTCATGGTAGGTACAGTGAGTAATATTCCCATCATCCATTGCACAGTGTAACACTCAATGGGGTCCACCAATTAGAGTTGGTAGGCATAACTTGGCCTTGAGCATAGCAAATAGGGTGTGGTCCAGTGTCAGTAAGTGTACAATAGTTTTACTGCTCATATCCATGCTAACTCCTTTCATGGCATTTAAGTCACATGACTCAGAGATCTGGGGACACTGCTTGGCACTATATGCTAGTTGTCCTTTGTGCAACTAAGTATTGCAGTTGCTTCCAGCATGTTCCAAGAAGAGACTCATCCAAGGTGTCTGTACAGAGCACAGACAAACACGTTAGGGAAGTGTAATATGTATACCCTTTGAAGGTAAGGTGGGGTTCTACACAGGTATTCTGCATCTGGCAACTACCCAAACAGTGTGTACTGGAAGGACGCAATTACCTTGTCTGGTCTCACAGACACTACTCTCACATAAGATACCATGCTCCGATACTTTTCTGTCATCGCACACAAAATGTTACTAAGAAGCCCATGATGACAACCAAGACATAGCCTGTCTGTTCATCCACATAGCTGTCCCACATTATGAAAGGTGCTGTAGGCTTCACATGCCCATTTCCAAGTAGATGCCTTAATTAGCAACTTGGGCAATCAGTTGGCTTTTGCATGTGTTATGCTGTCTGTTCCAGGGTTGGTGGTATGTCACTAGGGAACTGCCAAGAGAGGGATTAGTAGCACTGCTGTAGCAAAAATATAATGTACAATGTCCATTGACATAGATGTTAAGTCTTGCTGTCATAATCAGCACACTGGTGGTGAGCCATCATTGGTGACAATTTCACAGTTAGTCATGCATCCTGCCCTTCAAAAAAGTACTGGTGGATATCTACATGACATGGCTGTGAGGCCTACTAAAGCAGACTGGCCACCTTTGGCCAATGTGTTTCCACCTGCCACATGCCCTAGGCATGTCATACTGTACAGTTATGTACATGAAACACATGTCTGTGTTCCCACATCATGTCACACAACAACCAGTTTGCTGTCTAGTTGCTTGACAGGCATCGTATGCTTGCGAGGCTAACATAATGTCAACAAAGTTGAACAAGTCCTCCATGCATATATGGGCATCCACATCTTCACTGCAAGGTGTGCCTACAAACACTGTATATCAGGCTGTCAACCCCAAGGGTCCTTTGCAGGACCTGCTACTGAGATGTTGAGAGTGTCCTCACTCCTCTACTCCTATGACACACAAACACAATGTGTGACACATGTGACTGCATTTCAAACCTTGCTGCCATGGTGTCTCCAACAGCAGTCATTACATATGGCAATGAGCATTATGCCAAAATGCACAGCTCACATCCTACACCACCTACACCAATATCACACACACCTGCATGTGTGTAGCTCCTTACGAGACACATTGCCAAACAAACACCTGAGAAAATCCTGCCTCTGGAGTGCGCAGTACACCTAATACTGCATGCACCACTCTCTGACTGGTCAAACACCTGTGGCAAAACACAAAATCAAACCTCTTAGTCAGAGGTGATTACATTGTGAAACACATTGATGCCTGTGTCAAGTGGCTACATATGGGAATGATCACAGATAGTTGTCTGTGGGTTGACACAACAGGCCTTACCACATATTGCTGCAAATCAAAGCATACCAGTTAACATAATGTTGACATCATAGTTCCTGCAGATGTGTATGACTAGGGACATACGTCACTGGCTTGTATGTCAACACATGACTGTGCATAGCTTGTCTGTGTCTCTCCTGGATATACGCATACCTTTTGGCTGCAGTTAACCCTCACCTAGGATGGTGGCTCCATACACATGGAAATTGATGGAAGTCAATAATTGCCTTAGTGTGTGGTGTCATTATCAGGGGATCTACTACACGTCTGCCTGGGATGCAATGCTCAACAGACTTAAATGCTTCACCAGTGATGATGTTTATCTCTCACCCCTGAGATGTGGAGTAATAGCCATGCTACTGAAACCCCCACAATGCAACTTAGATGGACTGTTCAGAGAAAAGTTAGCAATGAGAACACCGTGTTTATACAACATCATAGTTATGTTGCTACACAGTGGGCATGGCAACATGGAATCCCACTCTGTGGAATGTGCACCCACCCTGGATTATGCAGACATGTGTGCAGTCAAGGACATCTTATTCAAGGCTGTGGACAGCACCACAGCCATACCAGACTATACGTCTATCCACATCTTTACACCTCAAAATGACAGTGTTCATGTTAATGCAGGTGGTGTATACATACTCATTAAGGACAGATACACATCCAGATTTTGTGAAACTGTTTAATTTCCCAGAGACATTGCAAGTCCCATTCGGTACTGGAAGGGTACATAATCAAGCAATAGCTGGCTGCAGGAGCAGTTCCTTGAATCTAGACATCCATTGTGTGTATTTGTATGTATGTGTGTCTATCAAGATATATCATTACACCATGGTCTGGGGAGGCATTAAGTGACTACCAGCTGTGTTATGTAGTCATGCTGCAGCTTGCTTGCCCAAAGGGTAGTCTATGTCCTTAACTACAATTCCCTGGAGCAGTGTGGTGACATCTCCCCAAGGGGAACCAGTGTATTGCGTCATGTGTTTACCAATATGGGTGACCACTGCAGCCCCCCAATGTGATGTCCTCCTTGGTGGGATCTGACCACAGATCAGTGTCATTAAAACTACCAGCACTAACCACTCCCCTTGCAGACACTACAGACATATATTTCAACAAAACCATTTAGTACCTCCTGTGGGATGATTTATACAGCTTGACTGCACCTCCCCCTTTGATGGGACAGGCAAGCCAGCAGCATTACAACTGCATGAACTTGTCTATACCTGACAGGAGGAACACAGGCTCCTCATGGCACAGCAAACCTGCCTGGTAGATGACTGCCATTATCAGGCTGTACAATAAGAGGTGGACATTGCTGTGTGATAGTTGGAGTGAGGGTGCCCCCTAAAATGGAAGCACAACCTCCTCAGCTAAAACAACCACATAGTGTTGTTGTGATGTTGTGTAAACACAGTAAGTGACAAAATTAGCCACACACACAAAGCAGAATCACAACACACAGTGTAGTTACATGTGTAACCTCAAAGGACAGGCCCAGATTTTCTGTAAACTCATACATAATGATGCCACATACAATGGGTCTGTACTCATAGCGAACCTGTAGTCCCACGTGTTCTGTATCAACTTCACTCCCCTGTCCCCACCACATATGACACATGATATTTCGTCAACCTGTCCTATAACTTCCATATCTATGGAGCAGGTCGTAAATGGCCTCTCTGTGGAGGAGACACAGCATCATTTGGACATGCTAACATCCCAGGCTGCATCCTACATGGGATCAATCATGGATTACTAACACCATTGGGAACACCTTGCAATCATACTGAAACTACTGGCTGGACCCCAGTTGACAGGACAATGGCAACTGTAATATACCCTTGCACAGAGGTGGTGCATGCACTGACCACCAGAACTATAGACTACTTTGCCTGAGTATCCGTATTTGTATGGCCATAGGGACAATCATCATGGAGCTGATCAGCACACATTTATGTGATCTACACACAGTTGACTGTACCCAGTTTGGATGTCTGACAGGGGGATCACAACTGTTAAATGTGATGGACATTTCTGAGGCAGTCACCAAGGACCTGGGTGAGGGGGCATCAGGGCATACAACCCCCTGGACTGAATCAAGCCATCTGACTATATCCCCCACTCAGGGATCATTTACAAAGCACCCACTTAGGCATCCATGGTACTATCATTGCAGGGATCACTTAGTGGCCCATTGATGGCACACATACTCAACATAGGGACATCTGCTTCCAATAGCTGATCTGTAAGCAGCAGTGTTCAACAGGCTCAGTCCTGGGTCCTCCACTGCTTGAATCCATTTAACCACGTAACAAGTGAATATTGACTGTCTGGGGCTAACAATGTTGGCTGATGCCTGCAAATTTTGAGCATTCATGGAGTCTGTGAGTTATGTCAATATCCTACAAGAGAGTACTGATAAACAAATGCCTGTTAACACAGTAATGGCCAAAAACTCCATGCAAATTTATATATGAAGTATCACTTCCCATCACTAACACCTATGTACCTGGTAAGTAGCACATTAGTTGCAACATGTGATGTACATACTCAGGGGTGAAAGGACTGGGCACACAGACCTAGCCACACAAGTTTGCACCTAATGTACCTGAGATCACCATTTCTCCCCAGTGGTATGACAGGAATCATATGTCATAACTGAGGGCACAATCACCCGTAAGTGACATACTCATAACCTCCATGTACTCTTCCCTCAGCATGCCAATATCTGAGTGCAATGGCCATTTGGTAATGGACCTTTCCAAGCAGTACTGGCACTTGCACACAACAGTATGGTCCCTCACAAGGGAACTTTACGTCTTCAGCATGTGTTCAATGGGGATCATCTGAAATGAGAGTCATTGTAGTCTGTAGCATATAGACTACTCAGAGGTGATGTCTACCTTGCATACAGGCTAATGTGTGACCATGCTTGATTGTAAATGCTGCATATCTGTAGGTGGCATAGTACGTGGATTAATTACTCTAAGGACATTAACCTAGTATGTGGCACTAGTAGTACATGCTGGTGGGAGAGATTTGTCTAGCAGACTTTAATTCACCTTTGAAACAGAACCCTGGCTAATGGCAGGCAGAGCACCTCAGTGCACCTCAGCACATGCCATCAGTATGAATGGCTGGAAGACCGTCATTCCAACACAGGGCTTCTGCTTGTGTCCCTCTTGGACTGGGGCAATGTGTGCTGATCATGTAAATAAGGGTATACAGTTGTCTATTGTTGTGATGGCTGTATGGCTACTGAAGCTCAAATGTCCTATGGTTCCATAAGCTGATGTAAATTGCTCTAACAGTCACAAACACAAACATGGCTACATTGCGGATAGCATCACTTCCAATTACTGCTTACAGGACAAGGCACAGTATGCACATAGTGCAAGTTGGCTGTATGTAGATTAGAACACTTACCTATGTAATGGTACAGATTACATATCACAGTATGTAATGCAGGCAACAGACCTGATGTCTGATAGTACTATCGGTTTAGAACATATTATGCTTAATGACATCAGCAGGCCTAGGTGTGGTTAGTCATTTGGAGGGACACATCACCTGCTACAAATAAAACACTGCAAAATCCTTTCTCTTTCTAAGTTACTGAAGCGATCATATTTACACCATTTGGACATACACAGATGTGCCAAGTGGGCTGTAGTGAGATTAGAACCCCTACATATCTGGCCTTACACACTATAGATCACAGTACTTATCACACATGTCAGGGATGATGTCTGTTTTATATGTGATTGCAGACGAACTACTTGTGGATTGCACAAAATAGCTTTGTGTTGAACAGCATCTGTGGCCTGCAGAGTGGTATTGGTTCATATTGTTATCTGCATCTGGTATCCTAGCAGAGAAATGACTATTATCCTAGCTATGTGTCTACAGTTACCAGTATGGCCATATGTGGCTGTCTGCACTTGGATGGGCAAGCTTGTGGGCAGGAACAATGTGCCCTGTCCATGCGTGAGTATACAACATTATTCATTATACCACCTGCTCACCTGTTGCTGTCTATGTGGTGACATCCAGCAGGCACAGGGGTCTGTAGATAAGTGCATTATGCACTTTTGAGCCCTTACTTTGGATCCTTTGAGCAACATTACAAATGTGTGATAGAGCAGTCTTATTCACCAGTATTAGGGTATGTAGGATAACACAGACATCCACACACATATTTCTGTATATAACAGGGATGTATATATAAATGTAGCTGTGTGTGTGTATGATATGTATATTTGTTATATAGATATATGAGGAGAGACTGAGATGTATGTTTATATATATATATATATATATATATATATATATATATATATATATATATATATAGTTATATATCTAGGTATATATCTATTTGAAAATACATAGAGATAGATATACTATGTATGTCAGAGACAGATAGTGGCAGACGGATATGTATACATGGATTCACTTCAGAAGCTCGAAATACTGAAATCTCAAATTTCAGTATCTCGAGCCCAAGAAGTGGAATCCACAAAACAACAAAAACTAAAAACCGCGAAATTCAAAACCTTGAATACTGGAAGTTTTGAATTTTGCGGTTTTACTACACACACACACACACACACACACACACACACACACACACACACACACACACACACACACACCATCCACCACACAAACACACACAATCACTCTACTACATGAAAGTAGGGGGGCAAGCCCCCCTGCACCCCCCCCCACACACACACCCTACTTAAATATTCTCACTCCGGGGTCGCACTACATACAAACACACACAAAACACCACCACATAAGCTACTTTCTCTTTGCACACACACATCACAGCAACAAAACACACACACACACAACAGCCCCTACCCAAACCCCTTAACACACACACACACTTACCTGAATACATAACCATAGTGGAACTTTAGAAGCGCAAAATTCAAAACCTCCGGTATTCGAGGTTTTGAATTCCTCACTTCTAAACTTTCGCTATTATGTGGATTCGGCTTCTTGGGCTCGAAATACTGAAATTCGAGATTTCAGTATTTCGAGCTTCTGAACGGAACCCGTATATATATATATATATATATATATATATATATATATATATATATACACAGAGAGAGAGAGAGAGAGAGACATATTTATGCATAATAGTTCATTTTAATCAAGGGGCAACAGGATTGCGTTCAGTTTAATTAAGTGTATGGGTATGCCCAGTGGGACTGTCAGCACTTATAAAGTGACTCCAGGCCATAACTACCTGCACTCCAGTCCGGGATTTCCAGTCCCGTTAGGGTACTTTTTTCTTTTTCTTTTTTGTTGTTTTTATAAGTTTGATGTTTGAAGACATCGACCATATGGTGTTTGATGTTTTCAACCGTCAATCTTATAATATGGACCTGAGATTTTGTGTGTTACAGACACTGACATTGTCCCTGTTTCTGCAGTACTGCACTTCACTCAAAATATCCATGGCATTCTCCAGCTGTCTGATGTAATTAACATGCGACAGAGGTTCATAATGTTATACCACACACAGACTGACAGTCTGAGAAAACAATAACATAATAATACCTCACATGCAAAAGATGTAGACACTTCCAGATTTGAACCATCAGCAGCATCACTCATGCTAACTTCCCTAGTCTACTGAGCCACACAAGCTGCCATTCAGAGAGTAGTCATTCATCACACAATCAACAGTATACATATGTTCATTGTTATTCCTTCATTAAGTGAAACAATGTGTGATCGATTTATATGTTACTGCCCTGAGTTTGCATGAACTGCTGATATGCCATTCATATCCTACTGTTAAAGGGGTTATATGGGAAAATCTCTATGTTGGGTGTGGGGGAACAACACCACATATTGTGCTGGGATACACAGTAGTCCAACTATCATGTGATCCCAGTGTTTAACATCTCATTTGACTGATGTAGTGCATATTCCAACCATGAGGCCTAATGAATATTAAGGAACATATACTAGTGGACTGGGTAACTGTAGTTCAATGTGGATGTTGCTCTTGTCCAAATAGCCCACTATATTTCCTTGCATAAATAGAGCAGATCCCATACATACAATACCATATTATAGTAATCCTTAAAATAGTGTGTAAGTTAGAGAATATAGCAGTTGACAGAACTGTAGTTCAGACCTGAATCTGTCTGATGCAAGCAGTACACAGCCAGTACATGGATAGGTACAGGTTGTGTGGATTACCTGGCATCAGTTTTACTATATGTATGTGAGTAGGAGTAAGATGTCAGTCCCTAGGGCCCTAGGTTGTCAGTTAATGTGCTATGCGTTGTCTCTTAGCCAAAGCCATGGCATACTGGGCATGGCTACGTATGCCTACAGGGACATCATCAGAGGGTTCCTCCTCCGAGTCCTTCTGTGACTGTGGCTGTGGTGATCTAGGCACCGGTGGGGGGCTGTGTATCCCTTCTCTTTGCTGATCCTACTACAGCTGTTTCTACAGGATGATATTGCGTAGCATAGCACATACTGTGAACATATGTTCACATATGGCTGGAGAGTACTGCTAGGCTCCACCACATATATTGATGCACCGGAACCATGACTTTAGAAGCCCAAACACATGCTCTATGATGTTCCTAGTTTGTGTATGTGCCTCATTATGATGTTCTTCCGTGGGTGTGTGTGCATCTCTGATAGGTATCATCATCCACGGATCGAGGGAGTAGCTAGCATCCCCCAGTAAATGGCCATGTGGGATGTCCCCCTTAGCAAACATCTGGTACACCTGTGATGAGTGCCAGATATGGGAGTCATGATAACTGCCAGGGCTTTCAGCACACACATTCAAGATAATCTCCTGGGCATTGTACATGACTAAGTAGTTGATGGAGTGATACCCCTTGCGTTTGTCAGATTCGACCCTCCTCACCGGGTGGTGCCTTGATGTGTACATGAGTGCAATCTATGGCACCCAGTACTTCAGGGTAGTGTGCTAAATGGTAGAAGTGTTGCATATTGATGGCCTTCACCTCAGTGGTGATGGGAAAATAAATTTGCTTACCAGGAAAGTCTGAGTTGGAACAAAGCCAATTTTCAGCATAGGCCTGGGGAGAAATACTCCAGATATATGTCTTTGAAACATGGGAAGAAACCGGAGCACCTGGAGGAAACCCACATGAACACAGGTAGAACATGCAAACTTTGCACAGAAGGCACTCCAGCTAATAATCGAACCGAAAAACCTCTTGCTGTGAGGCAACAATGTTACCTCTGCACCACTGCACCATCCAATATGCACAATGGCATGTGGTAGCATGGCATCCAGGAACTGGTGGAATACCCTTGATGTTGATGCCTGTGAGACCCCCATCATGTCCCCAGTTGGTCTTTGGAAAGTACTTGTAGCTAGTATCCTAAGGGTTACACATACCTTTGTGTCCACTGGGATTGGTTCTCCTCTCTTGACTCTGGGTCTGAGTTGAGGAAGGCAGAACTCAGTGAGTTCTTGTAGTATGTCCCTGTCCACCCTGTAGCAATCTAAAATCTCCAGCCCAGGTAGCTCCTGGAAAGTTACCCTGGGCCTGAACACTCATCTCCTTCTCTGTCTATGCCTATTGTCAGCAGCCGCAACAGCACTGACTTTACCATCTAGCAAATACAGGTGGAGCAGACCTGCAGCAACCCCTAGCATTCTCTCAGTTAAAATTCCTGTACTCCAATGGGCCGGAGTATTGGGGAAAAATCAGAATGTAGGGTGTGAGCTCTGCTGTAGGTGCTGAGTGTATGATTGGATAACTATGATGCATTCCAATTGCCTACAATATAATTAACATCATTTATTGGCTCTATTTTAGCTTAAACAAGAGTCAAAACTAATTAAATACAGGCACTGACACGAGGTCTAAATAGATGCCTATTTGCTTGCTGGATCACTCTACCTGCCTCATTTGCATGACTTTCACCTGCTTATGAGGTGATATGCATGTCATGGAAATTTCCGTGTTAGAGTGTGGGTGCACGCCACTCAGCAGTGCTTACTGAATCTAAAAATGCCCGTGCCTGTGTAAGCAGTGTGGTACAATGCCTTCACAGAAAAAAAACACATGGAGGCTTTATTAAATTCCCTCATGCTTTGCATACTTCATAAACTGATATGAAGGTCATGGTTTTCTATTTCAATAATAACATCAGTCACAGAGAGTGATACTGAGATTGACTTAGGCCTTAACTAATATACGTGACGGAGTCTATTAAATACTGGTGGTTTTTTTCTGTGTATAAGTGAAAGAACTAGCCTGAAATCTGTTTTGAAAAAAGTGAATTAAGCAATATAACTAAGGCATTTTAGCTGGTTCTAAAAGTCTGAAGACGTACCAGATGGCCACAAAAACGTTTCCTCAAAGTCAGCACCTGTTTCCCCTGTTCAGCAGGGGCACAGGTGGTATCCCAGGGGAATATTTTCTGTTTCCCATCCAGTCATCCAGGTTCCTCTTAAAGAGGGCTAGAGAGGTACTCTGCTTGACATGGAGAGGGAGTCTATTCCACAGACAGGAGTCTTTGGGACACAAATCTATCCCACCAACAAGTTCTATTAATGCACAGACCAGGTTAAGGCCTTGCGTGTGGGTTGCGCAAGTGGAATTTGTCTTACGGATATGCAGCAACTCCATCACGGCTATGTCTGGAATGGCCTTGTATGCCAGACACAGGTCACCTCTGAGCAGTCTGTATGAGACAGGGCTTTTAGCCTATCTGTATAGGATAGGTGTTTAAGACCCTGGATTTTCCTGGTAAGGAACCTCTGTGGTCTCTCTAACTGTTGCATGTGCTTGGCAAAGTACACCCCAAAGGGGGAACTGTACTCGATAATGGGTCTGATAAGGGATGAGTACAGGGATGTCATGACCTCCTTGCTCATGGATGAAATACCCTTATTTATGAGGTAGGCCATGTAGAAAGCCTTCCGTACAAGAGAGGCAACGTGCTGGTCAAAAGTCCGGTTGGTATCAATCTGGGTGCCCAAGTCTTTCACGACTGATTGCATCCTTAGTACATTGTTACTAATGTGATAATTAGTGGGAATTACATTTTCCCCAAAGGGGATAATGATGCATTTCTTGACATTCATTTTGAGGCCATGCTTCTGGCACTAGTCATTAGTTTGGGTAAGGCCCTCCTAGACGATGTTCACATCACTAGGGGAATTTAAGACAGCACCCAGCTTGTAGTCATCTGCAAACTTAGTCATCCACAGTCCATTGGTTTTTGTTTGTACCTCAGAAAAGGATATCCCAAACAGTAGAGGCCCCAAGACCGATCCTTGGGGTACACCACTTGTTACAGGTCTATTACTAGAGGTGGCTTCCCCTACTTTGACTGAGTTGGTTCTATCAGTGAGTCAGCTAGCTATCCATCTGGTAACATAGGGGTTGATGCCTAGCTGGGAGAGTTTATCTATTATGCCCGAGTGGGAAATAGTGTCAAAGGCTTTTGCTAGGTCAAGGTAGGCGGTGTGCACCATCTTCCCTTCATCCATGGCTTTAGTGACTGTTTCAAAGAAGTTGACCACATTTAATAGGCATGATCTCCCTCTGACAAAACCAAACCGTGCGATCAAATGTTTGGAGGTTGCCAATGTCCTTGTTTATAAGGTCCACGATAATGCGTTCCATGGCATATAAGAACACAAGCTCTTTGAGTGGTCCTGGATGCACAGAGTTATTATCATAGACACCATATGAGATTTGTGCCTCATATATCTTATGCTAAATGGACAGTGTGCCTGTCCTGCTGGTGACCAAAGTTAAAGCAGCCCTCAACAGCCTACCCACAGACAAATTCTAGCAATCTACAGGTAGGCATATCGCACATCTGTTATAAAACACTGTTTATTCAATTACTACATGCACAGTGCAGCATTTGAAGGATTATGAAACATTCCTCAATATCCATCAAGGAGTAACAAGCCAATAAACAAACTTTCCATACAGCTGTATATCCACTGACAGTCCTACATACATTAGGCTACATCAATGTGGCAATCATCAGGTTTGAAAGGAGTCGCATATATGATCAGCAAGGGATTCCACTTGATCTACTGACAGCCTATACATGACACTTATGACATCATCATGAATGCATCCTGTTAAAGTCCTTGAAGTTCACATGAAGAAAACATTGCTGTCAGGTATTCTCTCAGATATGCTTATCAAAGTGGCTTCTTAAGCAGTTATGAGATACCACACTATGAATGACTGTAAGTTGCATGGGAACAGGAGTGCTACACAAAACAACTAATAGTTAATTTACAGGCTTTGTGGTGTTCCCTACCCGCAGTCTTCATGACTGATGATCCCTGTCCAACCTTTCCAACAGGTAAGCTGTTGAGATCTACAGCTAGACTACTAACCAAGCACTCATGATGGTGGAGCGAACACTGGCATTCTGATGGGGTAAGGCAGGCATGCAGAAGACACAAGGTTTGCATCACCTATATATTAGAGAATGCAGAGAAGATTTTTCAAAGCACAGCAGGACTGACGGACACACACAATACTGGACAATCTTATAGCAGCACTTAGAATAGTTCTTTGTGGCACAAATATTGACTGATGGTGGCACACAGCAGTGTCATCCAGACAAGGTACACTGCATGTACAAGTACTTTCACAGGTGACATTATGGAAACATGGATCCTTGCTGTGGATACTGGAAAATATTTGGTAGTGATGTACACAGCACAGTGGGAGGTACATGTGGACATGATATCTATATGTATATATAAGTGTACACACACACAAACACACACACACACACACATATATATATATATATATATATATATATATATATATATATATATATATATATATATATATATATATATATATATATATATATATATATATATATATGTAGGTCTACCTGAGAACAACAAAAGCTCTAAACACTGACACTGAGAACACCGACACCAGAAGACAGACAATGGAAATAATCGACAGTTCGAAATCCCGACGCTCAAAACACCGACATGCGAAACGAGCGCAAATGTGTAAGTATGAGATAGTGACGGATTTTAGGGTTAGGGTGCGGGTAAGGTAAGTGTGCGATAGTGACGGACTTTAGGGTTAGGGTGCGATAGTGACAGACTTTAGGGTTAGGGTGCGGGTAAGGTAAGTGTGCGATAGTGAGGGACCTTAGGGTTAGGGTTTGGGTTAAGGTTAGTGCATAGACAGTTGTGTATATAAGGTTTAGTGTAGGTTTGTAAGGTTTTTGGTGTGCTTGTGTTGTGTGTGTGTATTTTATGTAGGTATTGGGTAGGTTAATGGGATGTGTGAGTTACGTGGGTAATGGCGTTATGGGATGTTGCAGTGTAGTGGGATTTGTGTGATTTTCCAGTATGTTCTTGTTTATGTTTTAGTTGTGATAGTTTAGTTTATGTCTGTAATTTTGTGTAGTAGTGTGTAAGAATGCTTAGAGTGGTTTACACTGATGTTTCTGTTTGTGTTTTGTGAGTCGGTGTTATGGTGTTCGGTAATGTGGAATGTCGGTATTGTGTGGTTTCGGTGTTTTGGTGTTGGTGTTTTGGCTGTCAGGTTTGTGGTGTGTCGGTGTAGTGTAGAGGATCCACACACACACACACACATTATATATATATATATATATATATATATATATATATATATATATATATATATATATATATATATATATATATATACATATACATATATACATATACATATATATATATATATATATATATATATATATATATATATATATATATATACATATACATATATATATATATATATACATATATACATATACATATATATATATACATATATACATATACATATATATATACATATATACACACAGATCAATAGTTCAGAGTAATGGTGAGTGTGGAAGAGAGTACAGGCAGGATGAAGTGGATGGAGAAGAGTGTCAGGAGTAATTTCTGACAGACGAGTACCAGTAAGAGTGAAAGGGAAGGTCTGCAAGAGGGTAGTTAGACCAGCTATGTTATATGGGTTGAAGACAGTGGCATTGACAAAAAGGCAGGAGTTAGAGCTGGATGTGGCAGAGTTAAAGATGTTAAGATTTGCACTGGGTGTGACGATGGTGGACAGGATTAGGAATAAATATATTATTGGGTCAGCCCAGGCTGGAAGGTTTGGAGACAAAGCCAGAGAGGCAAGATTACATTGGTTTAACATGTGCTGAGGAGGGATGCTGAGTATATTGGGAAAAAGCTGCTAAGGCTGAAGCTACCAGGTAACAGGAAAAGAGGAAGACCTAAGATAAGGTTTATGGATGTGATGAGAGAGGACATGCAGGTGGTTGGTGTGACAGAGCAAGATGCAGAGGACAGGAAGAAATGGAAACAGATGATCCACTGTGGGACCCCTAAAGGGAACAGCCGAAAGAAGATGATGATGATGATATACAGATATATATATATATATATATATATATATATATATATATATATATATATATATATAGATATATATTTATATACATAAAGCCAGAAATCCATGATTTGCTCATCAATGATGTATATAAACTTGGTTCCGTTCAGAATTTCGAAGCTCAAAACTTCGAATTTTATATGATCGAAGATCATATGTTCGAAGTTTCAAAACTTCAAAATCCTGAACGGAGATCGGCATACAGCGTGGACCAGGAGATTTCCCTTGTCCTCGCTGTAGTGTAGTCTCGGAGTTGGTATATTTAAGTTGCGGGGGGTGGGGGGTGTAGCCCACCACATGGGGGGGTGCAGAGGGGCTTGGTCCCTTGCATACACATGTTTTAGTGTGTAGGGTGGTATTTTTTGGGGGGGGGTCACAATTTCGAGATTCCAAGATCTCGAGATTCTGAACTCAATATTCTGAAACTTGAGATTTTGGGATTTCGAAATTTCATAGTGAACCCATATAAAGTAGAATGATTGTCATACATTCTCTGTTCACTAGACAGCTTGTACAATACTGTAAGTAACATAGCATATATGTTATTAGACCTGTAGATCACACAAAGCAACCATGTGCAGAAATGCATGACATACAGAAATAATGAAGAGCTCTGGGCCATCGCAGGGTTTCTCTGTAGCTTTCACAGAGATCCTGCGTAAATTAATAGCTGCTGTCCCATCCTGGTAGGTGTCAGAGCTCAGCGGAGCAGTTTTCATGCAGCTAACCCACAATGCAATCTGTTGCATGGCAGTAACTTGTTTTCTTTTATTTTTATATATATATATATATTTTGTAGTTTAGTGTTGCAGCCAACCAGTCCAAGTTAATTTATAGTATACTATCTTTGTCTTTGTCTGTGTAAGGGCTTAACATATCCAAACCAGCTGTTTGTTCATAATAATATCAATAATATATCCAGAAGTTATACTAATCACTACCTTCATGCGAAGAAATTGCTTCCTGGAGGGATATTGCATCACAAAAAAATATCTGGTTAGGAAGTCACTCCACTAAATGAAAACAAACAAACTGTACTTCTGAAAAACAGACTGAGTCAGCCTTCCACTTTTTGGCATCTGCCATGTAACTTCTTTTTATACCCCAAGCAAGACCTACATCTGCTAGCTCTTATCTGTGAAGACTGATGTTTTTATTATCTTCTTGTATGTCTGACTCAAACATCACATGACTTGCAGTAGCTTGTTGTTTGCATTTATCATTGTTCACTTCTACTAATTCCTCAGCAATTGTTTCACACCAGCAGACAAGGTGGCAGCTGGTTTCCTATTGGTGTCCTCATTAGCTGTAACATGTAATGCATGTATCTCATGCAGCAGTCTTACTTCTGGCAAGTCAGGTACATTTCCTGATACATGCTACATAAGACAAGTAGTGCCCTGCACCAGTAATCTTTTCAAAGTACCATGCTATGTGATCACACTGACTTTCTGAAATGGACCTGCTAAAATGCCCCCGATGAATCAGTACAGGAATATCTGTTGTATCTGGGTCAATATTTTTCCCATAACAATAATTATGTTATAGGTCCTCTTAACAGGTGAATCAGCAGCTGAGCCTCACTGTGATAAAATTACTTATGATACCATGGCACTGAAAGTAATTTATACTGACTATGCAAACAGGAGGAGAAAACGTAAGTAGCCAGAAAAAAAGATAAGTTTACTAAAGCTACAAAACATTAAAAAACTAGCACATGCCCCTCCCTTACCTCTCATTAATTATAAAATGAAAACAATATTCTGCATACTACTATAGCATACATTATAAAATAAAAACAACAATACCTCACCAACTGTTCAGATGTGTATCATATCTGTGTTGTGACACAACATTTGTGGGAACTATTTCCCTCCATATATAAAACTGAAACACTTTCATAGTGGAAAACAGAAACACTTAAGTAAATTATGTTCACTCCATCTTCATCCCTATATTACAATACGGCAAACAACCTCATGTCTGGCAAATGTATGTATTGACATGGTTGAAAGCAATGTTTCTGAACTTCCAAAATTAGCACTGGTTGCAATATAAAATGCATGTTTGTATTAAATAAATTGCAGATAAACAAGAGCACATATGACAACGATGTAGCAATGAAAATAAAAACTGGAAGAATGTGGAGCTATTCTTCAAAATAATAATACATTGTAGGAATTACAGTCTAACCAAAACTCTCTCTCTCTCTCTCTCTCTCTCTCTCTCTCTCTCCAGGGCCAAAAATATCACATTAATAATCCGTGATAATAATCCAGGATGTTCCCCAAATAGCATGAAACATGACATATCAGAACTACTAGCCTCTAGAAAGGCTACATCTCACATGAATTAAGAACTGCAATGGTCATCCCCTATACAAGGGCAGGCCATCTATTGACCCCAGTAACTATAGACCCATAAATCTGACTACTCTCAAAGCCATGGAAATAATTACCATGGAAATGAATAACAATGACACAGTTAATCTTTAAACAATGCATCCAAGCCATTTTGGTTTCATCAAGGGCAGATAATGCCTACTCACCCTAATGGGGTTCTTTGAGAAGGTCAATAAAGCAATGGATGAGGACAAAACCATGCATACAGTCTACCTTGATGTGGCCAAAGCATTTGTTACAATACCCTACTTGAGCATTGTAGACAAACTCACAGAATCAGATATAAATCCATAAATCAGCCTGTGCCATCCACTGGATGGCTGGGTGGTTCTCAGATAGGACCTAAAAAGTAAGGATAGGATGTCCACCTTCAAAAAGATGCCAGTCAATAGCAGAGTCTTTCAAGCCTCTGTGTTGGTTCATCTCCTTTTTGCCATTTACTTCTCTGAAGTCAAGGACGATGTCAAGAGCCTCTGGCTGACCAGGTTTGCAGATTAATGCAAACTAGGTGGAGTCATAGAACCCCCCCCCCCAATACACTGATATTCTCCAAGATGGGTTGACTCAGACAAGTAACTGGTGCCAGAGCCATGGTCCTAAACTCAATGCAATGAACTACATAAAAGTAACAAGCAAAACAAACACAAATACCAACCCTTTCTAGTACAGAAGTCCCAGGAAAGAAAACCAAAACATTAATCCAACAAGACAGAGGGACTCCAAAATGACCAGTTTCAATAAAAACATTTATTGTCGACACCACAAGAGCTTTCACAGACTAAGCTGCTTCTTCAGGTAATGTCTATCAAACTAAAAATCTCAGTTTAAATACCATATACTACCTCCCTTGATTAATCATGTGACATCAAGGCACTCAAAGTATTTAAACAAACAGTCTCATAAAAGCATAAAACAGCTGATAACGCTGATCAGCCTTGGGTCTTCTGAGTGTGCTCAAACTGACTGAATCATGAATCCCTCCTCCTCCTTCATTGCAAAAGCTCAGTAACCTACTCAGGAACTTAACCTTCTCTGTTCTTTGCATCAAAAATCTTATTCTTCTTGGTGACTCTAATCTCAGCTTCCTTGGATCCTCACGTAACTACATACTTGAATTTATCAATGTATTTAATCTCACACAGATTGTCTTTGAACCCATCAGACACAATCTTCCTCATGATGTCGCCCACTGCTTGATCTAATAATGACAGACAATCCCTTCTGTATCCACTTTCCTAACCTAAGTGATCACTAACCTATAAGGTTCAACATCAACTCTGATTGCAAAAATTCCCCCTCCAAAACTCATTGTATTCCATCATAAATCTCAAGTAAACATTAACAAACTAAAACATATCTATTCTCTCTTAACTGGGCCCCTGCACTCTCCTCCTCAAACCCTAATAATGCTGCCCAGCTCTTCACAGAACCTCTGTATACTCTATCAGAATCATTCTACCCTATAGTCACAAGATTATACAAGTCCAAGAAAAAAACTGGCTCATTTACAAACTCAAAACCTGCCCATTTATTAGAGACAAAGCATGGCACTCCTGAAGTCTCCCCCAACAATATATCCTCCTCAGAAACCTGTCCACACAAGCAATTAGATATCTTAAGAGCCATCATATGAGAATAAATCGATCAAATCTTATTCATACCTCTAAACATTTCTGAGCAGAGGTCAACAGGTTAACAGGTTGTAAAACTACTGTCAGTGCACACTCTTCCTCTTCTCTCTCTCATCCTCAGACTTTACTACTCACTGCTTCACCTTTAGCTTCATCAGCTCACATACGTGGACTCAACCTCTCTCACTCCCAATTATACTTCCCTCTTCTACATAAAAAAGATGGTAACCAAAGATATTATACCTCTTCTTGAAAACCTAAAGCTTGACTCAGCAGGGACAGACACCCACTCCCCCTCATTCATTTTTAATGTAGAGACTACATTGTTACTCCATTGCTGCTAATCTACAACCTTTCCTTAATTCAAAACTGTATGCCCAATATACATAAAACAGCAAAAATCAGTCTTTATATTACGAACACAAAAAACGTATGAGCGAATACGAAGACGTCAACCCATATTGCGTGAAGTTTGGAAATCCCGAATGTACAAAACAGCAAATTCTGCAATGTCGATTTGTTATAGTTGGCCCGTCTGCGGTATAGCTCCATAAGGTAAGTGTGCGATAGATAGGACTTTAGTGTTAGGATTTGGGTTAAGGTAAGTGTATAGATAGGTAATATATGTAAGGTTTAGTGTAGTGTTAGAAGTAGGGCTATTTTAAGTGCATGTATGTGTATTGTTTATTTTGTTTGGGTGTATGTCTGTAGGGGAAATGTGCAGTAGTTACTGACCTTAGGGTTAGGGAGGGGTTAAGGATAGTGCATAGACAGTTGTGTATGTGGGGTTTAGTGTAGTGTTGGAGGTAGGGTTTTGTTAAATATATGTATGTGGATTATTTTTTTTGTTTGGGTGTATGTGTGTAGGGGACATGTGCGGTAGTTACGGACCTTAGGGTTAGGGAGGGGTTAAGGATAGTGCATAGTTAGTTGTGTATGTGGGCTTTAGTGTACGGTTAGAGGTAAGGTTTTGGTGCTTTACCTTAGGTTAGAAGTAGGGTTTGGTTAGTGTATGTGTGTGGTTTATTTATTTTCTTTGGGTAGGTAGTATGTAGTGGGTGGTGGGGTTGGATGACTATGACAGTTCGATATTTTTTTTTCGCGGTTTAGTGCGTTCGGGATTTTCATGGTTCGCGGTATAGGTGTCGATGTTTAGGTATTCGGGAATAGGGTTTTTCAGTAATATAGACCCCCAAAATCATACCTCTCCCCAAAAAAATCCAACTCCAAGCTACCCAGTGATTACTGCTAAATCTCCATCCTTCCTACCCTTTGTAAAATCTTAGAAAAACTGGTCTATAATCACCTCTAAAGCAACATAAGTCAATACTGCCTTCGCTTTTCCATGCAACATGGTTTCTGGTCTGGCCGCAGAACTTCAACTGCACTTTGGACCTTCACTGATCACACCCTTTTAGCCATGGACAAATACTTCCTTACTGGAGCCATATTTATAGACCTTGCCAGAGGTTTTGACCCAATCCTTTTTAACCACCTCAGTGATGTCTGGATTAGCACTGACACTATTGTCTGGTTCCAAAATTATCTATCCAGCTGACATTTCTGATTAAATTTTATGAACAGTACATCAACCACCACTCCCTTAGTTTTAGGAGTGCCTCAAAGCTCCATACTGGTCCCTCTTCTTTTTTCCATTTTATAAATAGGCTTGGAGTTGACCTTCCCCAACTTGCAATCTTACTTTAAGCCAATGCCATGGTTATCTTCTACTCCAGCCATACAACCAAATCAATTCAACATGAAATGCAAAAATAATTCCACTCCCTCACTAACTGGCTCACTATAAAATATATATTACTTAACCTCCTCAAAAACTAAAACTATGCTCTGCAGAACCTCCACTAAAAGTCAGAAGAACCACAACTCACTTCTTATTCTTGACCACCTTAACAATGCCAGTGCACAGATTAACACCTTCATATACATAAGAGTCTGTCTTGATCACCTGCATAACTTCCACCCAAATCTAAAAAAACACCTGGAAAAAGATACATAGATGATATCGGCAAATGGATTCTTCTAGCGCAATTTTATACTGCCTAGCTCTTGTAGTATCTGCATCTAAAATAAACTCTACCACAATCCAAGCAATCTCCAACTTTATCTGCTGCTTCTATACATTTTCCCCAAATTATGGACACCACTGTCTCACACTAGCCAAAACCCAATAGCTACCAGTTCGGCAATGAGCCAATCTACTACTTGGTTCCAACTTTTCCATCTCTTGTAAGAAAACCTCTGCCCTTCTCTTTCCTCACGCATGTAACCTTAGATCATGTAGCCACGCATAGTGTTTCCTGTAAGCACTTAAAAAAAGACATCTATACTCTAACCACACCTTTTCTACCCTTGCATCCAAGATCTAGAGGGAACCTTCCTCAAATCTTAAAGACCTCTCTAACTATTCATCCTTTTGTGCACAACTTAAAAAAACACCTCACAGCATAAGTTGCTTGTAAATGCTCTGTTTCAGGTCATATAACCTAGTCTTCCAAATCTCTGACAAATACTGCCTATCATTTTGACTACAGTATTACTTCTCTAACTCCTAAAATGTCCCTGCTCTAACTGATGTAAATATTGTACATTATGTTTTTTTTGCTGATTACGGTGGTGGTGCTGCGGTAGCATTGTCGCCTCACAGTTAGACGTTGCCCGTTCGATTCTCAGTTAGAGCGTCTTCTGTGTGGCGACATTCATGAACGGGCATTGCTTTGTTGAAGGTTGGGCGTTAGGCCTGGCAAGCCAGCATGTAAAACTCTACTGCCAATCATTAGCTGTGGCGACCCCTAACCGGGAAAAGCCGAAAGACACAAACAAACCTTCTTAAATAATTTTTTATTGTATATTAACTGTTTGTTTGCTTTGATCATGCTCTTTTATTGTATAAACTACTTTTGTTTTTTCCACTTGATCTGTGTTCATATTTTGGGCTAACACTGAAATTGGCCCAGTGGGAACAGTGCTCTACCACAGTTAACAAACTGTATAAATAAAACAAAAATAAATAAATTGCTGTTGGCAGTAGCCTGGCCTTTGAACATCATGCATCTGTGTCTTCTATGTTGCACAACATATAAGCAAAGGTATGGTATCTAGATCCAAAGAGGTCATTGTTTCATTGCATCCTGTGCTTATCAGACCAATCATTAATTACAATGCCCTATTCAGTATGTCCTTGACCAGGCACATGCAACAACTGAAAAAAACAAACAAACTAAAATGTCCTTACCAAAAAGATACAGTGAGGAAAGAACATGTCCAATGTGCTGTGCACCACCTCAAACCCTATTCCTGTATCCAGCCTTGTATAAACTTTTGAGGGGTGATCTATACCTAACATACAGTGCATCCTTGAACCTCACTGTGATAGGCCTTCTATATTTCCAGATAGCATCAGAACTACCCAATCAAGGGACTTAAACTTTGCTTGGAACATAAACAGGACAAGTTGAAGGGAAAAATATGCATCTCAGCAACTACCCCTTTCTGTAGCAGGCTTCCTATCCATGTGAAGCAGTGTTCTTCCCTAACCCAAATCAAGCAAAATATGGACCAGTGGATGGAGAATTGAAACTTCATCCCTGGTTTAGCATCTACATATGTCCATAATGGATAAAGACATCCTATAAATGTTACATATACCATTTAGAATAGTCTTAAGGAGCCTAAGCTTATCAGGTACATTTGGGATATATGATTAGGCTTAAAAGGACCCCTGCGGTTATTAACTTAAACTATATCTATGAACCCATTAGTAGAACCGAGAATGGCTTCTACTCGATGACTGACTAATTTAAGTGAAGATTCATGCTGAGTCACAGCTAAAGTTACTTGGATTGCAGAGCTCTCATCTCTTGTCTGTCAGTCAGCTCAGCTTGAGCTGCTTGGCAGTTTGGTAGCATGGAAGGTGCCCTGAAGCTTTGGAAGCTGGCTGTCTTGTTATATCCTTAGCAGGATATAATCCATATAGCTAAGGTTACTGCAGCAGTGATCATTCAAACATCTACTGTTATGGTAGGTTCAAATTACACAACTATACATTCCAGCAAAATGGAATTCAATCCCTGCTGAATTATTTATTTATTTATTTGACTACCGGGAAAGTTTGGGTCCAGGAAGACCCATTTTCAGCAGAGGCCCAGAGAGAAAGCTCCAAATACATGTAAAAAGAAATATTAATATAGAAATTAAGACAATAAAACAATAAAACTATATAATAAAGCATGTGATGAACAGAAGAATAGTACGTTACAAGTAGAAATTATTACAATAAGTATAATGCATTATTTTAGGAGGAAAATTAGACTATAAGGCACTAGTTACAATTTGATAGTGACAATCAGTGAAACACACGGGAAGAAAACAGGGTAAGAGATGAGAAAAGGATAGAAATGAATGAGCAGGAAAGGAATAAAGAAAATCTAAGTGCACAGGGGAAGGAGCTAGAGTGAAAAAAGTAAGTAGTTGGGGTGTTAAGGTAGTGGGGTATGAACATTACAGAGAGAAGTTTAGGTCTATTACAGATACTAGACGGAGAACTAAATGGTGGAAAGGGGGAGAAGAGGGAGAAAGGAAAGGAAAAATAGATATTGTGAAAGTGTAGTTTGAGTTAGTTAGACAAGCATACAGTGTCAAAAAGGGTTAGAGCAGGAACAGATCCATGCTTTATTTAAACAGAAGTTGATATCTGATGTAATGTTTGTGGGAAGTTTGCTCCAAGCTTTGGCAGTGCAATAGGAATATAGGGATTTTCCAGCAGTTTTATTGGGCTTAAGTACAGAAAGAAGTTGTTTGTCTTTGGATCTTAGAGATCTATTAGGGAGATAGGTAGAAAGGACAGGTGTTAGTGCAGGACAGGTAGTAGGCTTATAGATAATGTTATGGGCTGTTAGGAGTTGTAAGTAGGTGAGTTGCTGTGAGAGCTTCAGCCATTTTAATGATTAAAGGGCAATGCAGTGATGAGTGGAACATGGAGAGTTTGTGGCAAATTTTGCAATTTTATTATAGCAACTTTCAAGTTTTGTTAAGGGAGTGGTCTGAAGATTAGCAAAGATGTTGGCCTCATACAAGAGGGAAGGTGATTCTTGTAGACTGGTTAAGAAAATGTGAATGTCTCTAGAGCATTCCTAATTACTGATGAGCTTTTTTTATGCTATTTTGTATATGGAGGTCAAATTTTAGGTTATCATCAATAATTATACCAAGCAGTATGGATATGGAACAGTTTCAATCAGTGTGTTATTTGGGGAATGGATGTTTAAATTTGTTTTATATTCTTGCAGTTTTTTGGGGGGACAAAGACTAGCAGTTTAGTTTTGTTATTGAGAAGTAGTTGAGAGTTATAAAGCCAGAGTTCAATAGATGAGAAAGCTTCTTGACTAACATTTTGAAGTTCCGGTAAGATATTAGCAATGCAGATAATAGATGAATCATCAGTGTATTGGATTAAAGAGAGTTGGTGGGTAGATGAATGTAGGTTGTTTGTCTGTGACATCAATAGGACTTGTTGGTGGGACAGATTTGTGTCCCAGAGACTCCTCCTTTTGTGGAATAGACTCCCACTCCACATCAAGCAGAGTACATCATTAACCCTTTTTAAGATCAACCTTGATAACTGGATGGAAAACTGAAAATACACCCCTGGAATTCCACCTGTGTCCCTGCTGGACAGTGGCATCATGTGCTGACTTGTTGGAACATGAGTTAAATTATTGGCTAGGCTTGTAAGGGCCTCAGGGCCAATAGCCTAATAACTTCCTATGATCCTATGATAAGATGTTAAACAACAAAGGCCCAAGGCTGGAACCCTGGGGTACTCCTGTAATAACAGGTAGGAAGGGAGACATTGTGCCTTGCTATTTTACTGATTGTTGTCTGCCTGACAGGTAACTTGTGAACAATGCAAGGAAGATGGGTGTGAGACCAAAAGAGGAAAGTTGGTATAATAATGTATTATGTGAAACAGTATTGAATGTTTTGAGAGGTGTAAAATACTGTGGAAGCAAGTTGACCAGATTCTCTAGCATGATTTATGGTGTCCATGAAATGATATTAGGGCAGTTGTAGTGCTGTGAGTAGGTCTTAAACCATGTTGGGCGGGTGGGAAGGAGGTTGTGTAGAAGATAATGAGTTGTGAGTGGACACATTTTTCTAGTTTTTTTAGACAAAGGTAATAAGATAGCAATGGGTCAGTAGTTAGATAAATCAGAACAGTTATCTCCTTTGTAAAGTGGGATAATATAGGACTTTTTCCAGATGCTTGGGATATGAGATTCAGTAACTGACCTGTTGATAACAATACTGACTGGATAAGCAATGGCTTCAGTGGCAAGCTTAAGGTATTCAGCTGGTGGATTATCAGCTAAATTAGTACAAGGCTTGACTTTTTGTAGTACTTTTTATGTAGTTTGTATGGACTGGGAAAAGTGTAAAGGTAAGAGTAAAAGCTGCTGGAGACATCAAACGTAGCATTGTTTAGTGAAGGTAAGTTATTGGCAGACGATTGCAATAGGTTAGATATGTGGTCAATGAAGTGAGAGTTAAAGAGAGTAGCATTTTGTACAGAAGATTTATCTGGGAAGGGGCTAGGATTTTGTTTTGAGCCTTGTTTAAGAAGTGAGTTGACTGTTGTCCAGATTTCTTTTTTTGGGGGGGTGAGAATAATTTGATTGCTGGTATGTATATAATTGCCTTTTATCTGTTGTAATAAGCTTTTTAACCTTGTTAAGGAGTTGTCGGTGATATAATAAGTTGTCTTGGGTGTTATTTTTTTGCCATTCATTCCGTGCTTTATCTCTAAGGGACATTAGTTCCTTGGTAGAATGAGATAGCCAGCCATGGGACATAATTGATTCTAGTTCATTTATTCTGGGTTGGAGCTTTGCTATTAAGTATATCTAAGAATGTGGTATTGAAGTATTCAATGGCTTCATCTATTGGAAGGGCTTTTAGGGTAGCCCAGTTAACAGATTTTAGTGTATCTAGAAATTATTCTAGATTAAATTTACATAAGTTACGGATTGCCTTGTGCAAGTGTTTGTTGGGTGTATGTTCAGATGTTCTGACAGTGTATGAGGGTAGCTGGTCACTTAGTGTGTTGGGGAGAATACCGGTTTGTGTGAATTTATCAGGGCCTGATACTAGGATCCAGTCAAGAATGGATCCTTGGTTGTAGTTTTTGTCGTATCTTGTTGGGGATTGTATAATATTTCAGGTTTTAGCCAGGCTTCTATGGCAGCTAAGAAGTCATCAGTATGCAGCGCTATCCAGGCATAGAAGTCTGAGATTTTTATTGCAGATGCTGTGAAAATTAAGGGTAAAGACATTTAGATTCTTGCTTATGGATGAATTTGATAGGCTAGTGGCTGTTGTTGGGGTAATGGAGGGGCCGGGGTTTGAATGAACATCACCAGCAAGGGAAATGAAAGATGACTAGGTGGGAAAAAGTTCTGTATAAGAGTACATTTGAGATTTAATAAATGTTGAGTGATAAGGTAGGAGTTTGATTTTTGGAGAGGTTAGTGTGGATGTGTGAAATAGACTTGGTGATATATTTGAATAACTTTTTCATTTTTTAAGATAGGTGTAGTTTATGCTGTAGAAGAAATAGAAGGGTTAACAGTAGATGTATGATATGATGTTAGTTGTAGAAGGATAAGAAAGGATAGAGCATGGGGTTGGGAGGGTGGCCTAATGGTTAAGGTGTTTGCCTTACAAACACAAGGTGCAGGGTTCAAGTCTCCCAAGGGATAATTGGCTAGGCTTAAAATGGCTTGCAAGGGGAGTTAGCCTAGTACTAACCTATGAACCTATAAAAAGACAAATAGGAATGTATGAGGTGTTGAAGACAATTTATTATTGAATTATAACCTAGGTAGAGGCTTGTTAAAGTTAGTAACAAACAGAGATGGAAATAACAGGAGATAGTAGCAAGTAGAATTGTGGTATATGAAGTTGCAGAGATGTAGTAAATATATATGAAAAAGTTGGCTGCTACTGTATGCATTGGAAGGTTAGCAGAAGGAGGTTAGGATGATTAGTGACGTAGCATACATAAGAGTAAGTCCGCTAAGATTAGTGATGTAGTATACATAAGAGTAAGAACGCTAATACTCAACAGATACTCGATAGTGTAGGGATTTTATTGGCTAAACTGTCAGTGGGAGGAGTTTTGGGAAGAGTAAATGAAGGAATAATGGGGTGGGTGGGAACTGTGGGTAGGGTAGGGAAGTGGAGTGAGTCTGAGTGGAGAGAGGGAAAATGGAGCGGGTTGGACCCAGTCACAGCTGCTCATTTTACTGCAAGAAACAATCCATAAGGACTGGCAGTTTCAGTGAAGTTTTTTATTATTATTAAAACAAAAAGTCTAAATGTAGTAAACAGAGATAAAGAAAAAAAGTGTGTGGGTGGTAGCTGACAGGCTAGTATGTGTGAATGCATGTAGAAAAGTGTAGTAGAGCATAAGTAGAAAAAAAGAATGTTAGCTTTTATTGCCTGCTTGGAAAAGGGAAAGCAAGGTGTGTTAAAATAATTTTGTCAGGAGAGTGGTGCCAATTACTAAGACATAGAAATTGAATAGTAGAGCAAATTACAATATAGAGTAAAAGGTGGAGGAGAAAGAGAAAATAGGGGTAGCCAAAAGGAGAGCAAGTCTGCCTTGGTGATGTGCAGAACAACCAAATATGGTTAACAATAGCAGTGCAGTATAAACAGCTATGTAGTTGCAGAGTGACAAATGATATACAGAGATGAGCTTGAGAAGGTATAATTAGGAGGGTTAAGATTAACAAGTATATTATCAACTTACAGCCAGTATAGATGAGGAAAGGAAGCAGGGTTGAAGAATCAAGATACTCATTAGATAAAGGTGAATTAATAAACTGGAGATTACAATAATTTATGCACAGACTGAGGTTCTTTCAATATTTTATACAGTATTGCAAATGCAGTTTCACACAGTCAAGTTAATAGCATGTCAAGAGCACAATTACACCAGCAGACAGAGGTAGATAAAAGACTAGAAATTACAATAATAGCTACACAGTATTGGGTTCTCTTCAATATTCTATACAGTATTTGAAAGTCTTTTCATACAGTCAAGTTAGTAACATATTATGAGCACAATTTAAACTATATAGGGAAGGTTGGCTATATGTCCAGATGCAAAACATGAATATATGCTGAAAAAAGAACAATTCAAATACCTATAAATCACTTAAATCACTAGTTTATATAGACTGCAGCACAAAAGTATAACAAATATTGAGACTCAGTGAGCAAGCAATAAGTAAACAGACTAGAAATATCTTCTAATATCTCCTAAGAAAAACATAAAACAATGCAAAAGCACATAAAAAGTTGAGAAAATGAACCTTATTTAGAACTTGCACATCACAGCAGACAAGAAAGGAGATCCCAGATTAAACTGAAAGTAAAAGATGGCGCAGAATGCCAGAAAGATGTTTTTAAATTATTCAAAGCATCATGGGAACCTAGATAGTAAGAAAACACATGTGTACCATTTGGGAGCCTAGTGTAAGCAGTCAAGAAAAGATATTCAGTTGGATCCGGTCACAGCTGCTCATTTGACTGCAAGAAACAATCAGTAAGGACTGGCAGTTTCAGTGAAGTTTTTTTTGTTATTAAAATCAAAAGTCTAAATGTAATGAGGGGAGATAAAGAAAAAAAGTTAGGGGAGCCGACAGGCTAGTGTGAGTGAATGAATGTAGCTTTACAGGTGAATGTGTTACAATCTCATATCACTCAAATATCTTGCAAATGATGCAATGACAATGGATATGTATTAATGAATCTGTTTGTCCTTTAATGTCCCACTTAATACAAACAAAGATTTGCAGGGAATCTGGAGCCTACCCTAGTACTCTTTGGGTGCAAGGCATTGAAATTAATCCTGAACAAGGCTCCAACTCATTACAAAATAGATACTAATACTCACAGATGCATGGCACAAACACACACACACACACACACACACACACACACACACACACACACACACACACACACACACACACACACACACACACACACACACACACACACACACACCTACAGGCAGTTTGGAAGATCATTAGCTCACCTACAGCATATCTTTTTGGATGTAGGAGGAAATCAGAACTTACTACAAAATCCCATGTGGATAAACCGATGGTGCATGGAGGGCATGCACACTGCTCACAGAAGGTATCCCCGGCTGAGAGTCAAACTGGAGAACCATGCACTGTGAGGCAGCAATACTAAGTGCTTAGTTACTGTGCCACCCAATGACTAAGCAGTATTTTTTTTAAAAAAGTAGCATGTTGTATCCTCTCATCAACTGTGAATCTTGCTTAAAAGATATTATCAAACTTTTGTACTATTAATTTAAAATGCTACCTTGTATATACTTCTTTAAAGTATATACATTTAATACCTATATTTTATACTTTTGTCTATGATTTTTATAGTATACATTCAATGCTAAACAGAAGGCCTTATGCCCAATTATGTCTGAAAAGAATCATCTATACCTCTAGATAGGTTCACCTACCCAGTTAACAAAAAAATAAATAAATCTGTAAATTAAATGTGATTTTTTTATCACAGTTAATGAACATAACTTAGCTTCTACACTCTTTTCTTTGTTTCTGCTTGGTGGGGTGCAGTGTCACATGACCAAATATTTAGATGATCAGTTTTTACAATCGAGAATGTACAGTTTAATGTGTTTGCTCAGCATACTCTCAGAAATAATTGTACAACTAGCTTACAAATGACTTTGCCATTATTAAACTATCATGTGGATCAGTAGAGTGAATCACCTGACTTTGAAGGATTTCACGTCTTCAGTGGTGAAGTAATCTCCTTCCAGCAAAACATGACCGTGTAACAAAACATCCCCATGATGAGGTTTCTTTCGAAGCTGAACTCTTACATCATGCAGCCTTGTGTCTGTGTCTTCTATGACAAGGTTCTTGTCTGTAATGTAACTGGTGGCTCCTTCTTCAGCTTGTATGGCATTAGTAAACATCTGACGGAAAAAAACAGAGTTGATACCATGCTTTGTGTGTTAAAGGACTGTAGTGTGGCTTGCTAGAATAGGAAAACAGCAGTAGGTATACAAGACTAACAAAAAACATGAGGTAAGATTATTTGTACTCACTGTAAATGCACTTTCGAACAGTCATTATTAGACCGTAACTATTATTTTTTAGAAACTGATTTCATGTTTATATTCTGCTGTCCTCCTTCTATATTCTTCTGCTTTGCCCAATAGGTATAGGTATAGGTATATAAGAGGGCAGTGCACAAGTTTCTAAGAAAGACTGCCTCAGTTATATGTACTTCTTTTATGATTCTTTTTAATACATTTTATGTATCAATATAATATAAAATGCTGCTAATCAATAACGCTATTCTACTTCACCCCTACTAATTTGTAAAAATTAGACTACCCATAACAGATCTACTCTTACACTGTCTAATCCCCTCTGCTTTACATCCTTCCTTCAGCTTTCCATGCCACCTCAAAAGTATTACATATATTATGTACCCAGTAAAACCACCATGTAGTGTGAAAAGTATGCTACATCAAGATACTTCAAGTATGGGTTAACACTCTTCATCTCCTAATTTTTAAAACTAACGTATCAACGTAAATATTTTAAAATTTGATGTGATTTCTATAATATTATAAACACTGTGCTAAGAAATGCAAATGAGTTTTGCTTTGCACCACATGTACCTATCTGCAAAATGTTAACACTTCTAACCTTTGGCTGTGTATATAACTTGATATCCATAAACCAGTTACTGTTGATCTCTTCCTGTTTGAATTTTGATTTTAGATATTCTGACTCTTCAACTTTGATTCTTGTGCTGTTTTTATATATTTTATGTATTTAATGTATTTTTATCTGGAGCTTTTCTCCATGGGCCTCTACTGAAAATAGACCCGTGTCCAGTCGGACTTTCCCGGTAAACACAAATGTAAAATAAATAAATAAAAAATAAATAAATGTGTCTGTTTATATGACTCTGTATTATTGTAACACTGGAGCTTTTCTCACTAGGCCTCTCCAAAAAAGTGGTTCAACACCCAGTCTAGCTTTACCGGTAAACAAGGCAAAATAAATACCTACATACATAAATAAATAAATAAATAATATGATCACATGGGGGGTGCTATTAATTAGATTTTCAACAATGCATCACATATAATTTCCTGGAGGCAGTGTATTTTTTCATGGACAAAACCAAGCTGAAAGAACACAAGTAAGAATATGGGATGAACCAAAACCCATATAAAAAAGTAGGGAGTTACAGAATACACAGAGGAGATGAGAAGAAGCAGAGCTGTTATGAATGGAGTGGTTATGCAGTTTAAAAATTCATAAAATGCCCAGTGTGATACATTCCTGGAAGAGGTATTAAACCATTTTGTTTATTACCAGGATATCAGCTACTGCTTTACTCTAAGATACCATTCTGGTAATAAAACTTCTGAACCCTTGTAATTTATGTGACTCAAAAATTAAAAAGAGCTCACCTGCTAAACAGTAAAGGTGAAGCTGAAAGCCTGATGTATTGTTGTTAAGCATACACTGCTGTTTATTTAGTATGCTGTATTGCCAGGAGTAGGAGTGCCGAATGTGCAAACAGACGTACGTCATGGCCTGGAGTAATATCAGCTGAAATTTGTGCTTATCAAATGGCTGAATCACAGGTACTAAAATTACAAATACTGACTGTTGTGCTGTTTCCTACAATGGAAATACCAGTCAACTGAACCAAGTGATTGCATAAATTGTGACTATGTTAATGCAAACCTGACAGCAAAGTGTGCCCAAGGATTATGACTAGACACTGTATTCTTTTTCTGAATAGCACATCAAGAATTAAAGTGGTGGTAAGGTTAATTAAGGTTTCTGCTGTGCTGCAAAGCTGCCTCAGATGAAAAGTGGTACTATATACTGAGAGAACTGAAAAGATTCCTCTGGCAAATGACATTCTCAAACGTAGGTATGTAGTGACATTACTCAGCATATGGACTCTTTCTGTGTACATGGGCTCTGCCGCATAATATAAAAACATTTCTGAAAGGGGAAAGGGACATTTAGAGCCTAAACTAATCGTAATACTGGAAAGATTGCATTTTAATCACTATAACTGCTGACTTAAATTCATCAGTACAATCAGAAGGACAATGAATGCTACCACCCTCAAATATTTATTTATTTATTAGTTTCTTACTTTCTTACTTTTGTTTACTGAGAAAGTCCGACTGGTTCGATGGCCCATTTTTAGTGGAGGCCCAGGGAGAAAAGATCAATTACATTGACACAATTGGTGATAAAGTTACCGTGGTAAAATAAGACAGTGAAGGAAAGCTCTGTTACATAGAATACACTACTAAATGAGTTACAGTGGTAAGATAGTCAATGTGTCTTCACATAAGTGAATAATAATGGTCAACAGGACTGTACAATATTAAAACATTAAAGTCAGTAACTTGTAGAGGAAGATACAGCACTCAAACAATAAGGTAACATAAACTGAACATAAGATGGAAAAAAGAAAGATTGTTTGTAAATAAAATTAGGTGACATGTCATTAGCTAAACATATGATGTTGGAATTCCCTTGCAGAAAAAGTTCATGAAGGGAGAGGTAGGCTGAAAAGGAGGAAGCTGGGTAAAGGTTGACAGATAAAGAATACAGAGAAGGCATTGTATGGTAATAGGATAAAGAAGGGAAGAAAGTTTAGCCTGAGCTAGTGTAGGCACAAAGCCAGGTGTTGGTTAGGTGTTCGTTAAGAAGTCGTTTGAATTTGGGTGTGTTAGTAGTATTAAGTATACTCTGAGGCATAGAGTTTCAGGACTTAGACATTATGTTGGAGTCAGTGAATCACCATGACTCTTATTAGATTTAGTTACTTTCAGTAGGAGTTTGTTGGAGGATCTTAGGGATTTACAGTTGGACTGGGGCTGAACTAAGTCCTTGAGCACTGAGCAGTTATCAGGATGGTGAAGGATGGAGTGAGTGAAAGTTATCTGGTTAAAGGATAAAAGATTAGGTAGTTCCATCCATTTTATTTGGTGTAGTGCCGTGCAATGGTGTGATCTATGGGGAAGTTTTGAAGTAAATCTGGCAATTTTATTATAGCGGGATTCCAGTTTGCTTAGGTCTGTTTTTCTGAGATTAGTGAATATTGATGAGACATACAAGAGGGTGGAGAATATATCTGTTCTGGAGATGGAATGTCTCATGGTATCAGAAATGGCATGAGTATGTAGAGTGAACCTTACCTAATGTGGACCTTTTTGATAGCTAGAGCTGGGTGTTTGTTGAATTTAAGACTTTTATCTATTGTGACCCCAAGGAGATTGTTGTGATGGACAGGTTTAATTAAAGTTTTATTGGAAGAGTGGCTAGCAAAAGGAGGAAGGCAATCAGGCATTTTGCTACTGGTGAAGAGCATGAGTTTTATTTTACTTGGCTTGAGTACTAGTTGGGAGTCTGCTAGGAATTTTTTGAAGTTTAGGAAAGATTGTTGTGTTCTTTGTAGGAGTTCTGGCAGAGAGGGAGCCGAACATATAAAGGAGGGGTCATCTGCGTATTGAACAATGGTCCCATGTTAAGTGGCTGTGCAGAGTTTGTTGGTAAAGAATGGTGAAGGGCAGTGGACCAGGAATTGAGCCTTGAGGTACACCAACTGGGACAGGTAATAGAGATGAGAAGGCAAGTAATGTGGAAAATGCATAAGTATAGTTGCAAGTATAGAAAACTTCTGGAAGAACCTCATATTGATTGGGAATGAATGCAGGAATGGTTAAGGAGAGGTGAATCCAAACCAAGAGAGGAAAGGTTAATATTGGTGGCCCAAGATAGTGGACTACGTACACATTGGTTTACAAAGTCCATTGAACATGTGGGAGAAACAGACAAATGTAGGTTTTGTAAAACAGAAATGGAAAGAATTGCACACGTCATTGTTGGCTGTGACATACTAATGGCAGAAGGACTGTATACTGAAAGGCATAATAATGCGCCCAGACTATTGCACTGGCTGGGGATTGTGCAAACATTACGGTACTGAAATGGCTAAAAAACACTGGAAACATGAGCCACAAAGCATCATAGAAAATGATGGTCTACATTACATGGGATCATCCATTACCAACAGTTCAACAGATAGATGCTAGAAAACTGGATATAGTGGCCCATGAAAAGAAGACAAAAGTAGCATTGATCATTGAAATTGCCACACCCAGTGACAACAGTGCCTTGTGTACAGAGAGACATAAAGTCATAAAATATCAGGATTTGCTGACAGAAATGAGAGCAATGTGGAAGAAAGATACCCTGACATTTCCAACAGTAGGAGGAGCAACGGGTCTTATAAAAATAATCTACAATCATATTTAAATGTGTTACCAATGCTTGTAACTCCATACGAATTGCAGAAGGAGTCATTACTGGGCAAATTGCAGGTGCTGCAAAGAGCACTTCTGGCTGATATCAAAGACTGAAATAATACTAATTTCATGAACTTTAATCGTACTTTGACTTAGGAATGGGGGTCCATTTCTGTCATGGTATTAGAAACTCCAAAGATTTGGAGAAATTAAAAAAAATAGAGTACAGAGTTCATTTTGCCACTTAACTGCCTGTTGATGATCAGATAAGTATCTAATAAACCAGGAGATGGCTGTTTGGGAAAGGTTTATGGATGCTACCTTGTATAACAGTATGCAGTGAACTGTGAAGCTGGGTTGAATTACTCGATACACTCACTACCGACAACCACAGTAAAGCTTGTCAGAGACAGCTGTTATCTGCATCAAATTGAACTTTTCCAAGAGCATCTAAAATGGCACTGAGTATGAAAACAGAATTTAAAGATACATACATACTGCAGATAAGGTATTTTTAATCTTGTTTATCTCAATATGTATCAAGCTGACAGGTGCTGTTTGTAAAACAATAGTCAGTTCATATGACTGACAACAGAGTGCCAAAAAATAAAATAAATAAATTAGTAAATAGAAGAGACAATTGTTTTACTTTAAATTTTAAATACCTGCTAATTTTTTTAAAATGTTAAAGTCCATGTATAACATTAAATGCTTTTCTTACTGTCATGTTTCCAAAAATTATACATGGATTTAATTTAAAACAAGACTACCTGGAGACAGTTTAGGTCTTTTTGTTGACTTGCATAAATGGAGAATAAGATGACAGTGCCATTCATGTCCAAGATGTCAGTAAAGCATGTCATAAGATGAGTCAAGCATTTGTTAAATCCACTGTATGACTGCATTACAGATCACGCCAAATAAATTATTACTCTTTAAGTGTAACAGTTAAATATTAAGAACTGAGGATACTAGGAAGCAAAAGTCACCAAAGTGAATCTTGACTTACACCAGTTTAGTAATTTTCGGTACTTAATGTTAGAATTACCCACATACTTAAGTTACACATAAAGGCTATGGACAGAAGTAATGGCATTATGCCCTTATTATTGGGAAACTGGCACTGTATCTAGACTACAGACCTTTCTTTGATACTATAAATTCTGCAAAATAACATATTCATAAAGTTACTCATAAAACAGAAATCATAAAAATGGGACAAATTATTGGAAACTGACATAGATACAATCTAATAACAACTATTTTATTTGGTACTATAAATCTTGCATATGAAAACTGGCAAAACAAAATTAATGAAGTTGTTTATAAAATAGATATACCATGTAAAATATGACAAATTACTGCAAATTTGTCAAAGATGCAGTAAATTATTTATTAAATCCAATATACTCTAATAACACACCTTTACTTTGATACTATAAATACTGTATATGAAAAGTGGTAAATAAAAAATTCACAAAGTTGCTTATAAAATTGATATGCCATACAAAACATGACAAGTTATTGGCAACTGCCAAATAGGCAATTAAATGTTTAAGTTAAGGAGAATCCATAAGTTAAGTTTTACACAAACTTAGGTTACAGTATATTATCCTTTGGCTTTCTCATAACTGTTCATTATTAGTGTACCACTTAGCGCTAAAGCACAGGTTAGTTAATATTTTCAAAGCTGCACATTCTGTTGACAGTTATGGTTGTAGCAATCTGAGCAGTGCAGTTTGGGAATGGTCTCTGAGCAGTGCAGTTTGGGAATGGTCTCCTGTGAGACTACAGTACTAACAGTATTTATTTATTTATTTATTTTTATTTTACATTTGTTAACCGGGCTAGTCCAACTGGATACATGTCCATTTTCAGTGGAGGCCGGGAGAAAAAAAGCGAGCTTACAAAAAACATTTAATTACAAGTAAAATTAAAAAACACAGTACAAAAATGTATAACAAAACATTAATAAAAACAAGATTGGTACATAGTATAAAAAGGACTTGATTTTTTTCAAAAAAATAAGTAAGTAAATAGAAGAAAAGGGATATATATAAATATACTAAGGACATCTACAGGATAAAGAAGCATTTGGAAAAAAGGATTGGTTGGTAGTAGGATGCAAAGAGAAGAGCAAAGTAGAAAGGTCAGTGAGTGAATAAGTTCAAAGAATCAACTATAACAGGGAAATTTAGAGGGAGACAGGGTAGAGCAGAGGACAAGCAAGAGAAAAGCAGTATGAGATGCATCTGTATTCGGTTCTGAACACGAGGGGTAACTGTAGTGAACAAACTGTTTCTCTGACCTAGTTTGAAATGCAGAAACCACTGGACAAGCCCAGTTGCTCTTGCACTACTATGCACAGTAGGTGGCCAGCATGAGAACTGAATCATAATCTCTAAGGATGACCACCACAATAGTGAAATGTAAATGATGGGCTTACTATCAAAATGTGGAATGGCAGTTCGTCGAATATGGGTTGGTCAAACGTGTGTTCTATAAATCTTCATAATGCTAAACTGAAAATATTTGAATTCATATTAGAAAAAGTGAGTACACATTCGCTAATATGAAGTTGATGTTTTAAATTAAGGTCGTGGTACAGTGCAGACTGGGAAATTTTCCTTTTCCTCACTGTAGTTCAATCTTGGAGTTGGCATATATAATATGCAGGAGGTGGGGGTCAGGGGGCCCTCCTGCAAAAATATTAATGGTAACACTGACTTTCAACATTGGAAGTTCTGATGTTCGAATGTCTACTGTCATGGTTACCATTTCCAACATGTTGGTAATTTGGTATTACCAAAGTCGGATAAACAATTCAAGATAAGTTTTTAAAAAATGTTTTGCATTTCAACATTTTGATAGTAAATCAAATTATGCAGTACATCCCTTATGGCACAAGGTTTTTGCTGCAGTTATTTATTTATTTTTTTTCCACTGGCCATGTAAACAATCCACTGCTTATCAGTTGGCTATCAAAAGGCTTTGTAGGTCATTCTACAATTATAAACATGTACCAGATGATCATCAGAAGATGTTCAGTGTGCATAACTTGGAAGCTGCACAGCCTCCTTAATACCAATAGTATCACTGGTATGACATCAGCACTACAACAGTAAGCTTATGCTACAGTAAGAAGGTGCCCAATGTGCTGTACCTACTAACAAAGATAACTTAATACAGTAAAGAAAGGAGTGTTCACTGGTTTGACATAGTTAGGTCTGGGCAAAACAATACAACTGATAAAGTTATTGAAAAGAAGTCCCCCCCCCCCCAAGGAAGGACTATGCATTTACTAAACAACTGTACTAGGAAAAAACATATTTAAAGTAGTTAGGCCTATAGAGCAAATATGCCATGCCAAGTACTGTTATCAGATGAAACACAAAAAGTATAAAAGCAAAAGTAAGAACTATGGGCAGTCTGAAATAGACTCTTTCAAAAAGTGAAAAAGTAAGTAGACAATGAAAGAAAAAAAGAAAAAAATAATAACTACTTGGGTTTAAAAGTAAAAAAAAAAACAGAATCAATAGAATACTTCAACATGCAACTAACTGTGAAAAAATATCATGGTTTTATGGTGCAAGGGGAAAAGAAAAAACACCATAACATATCCCTGTCTGGTTCCTATAGCTGTTATGTCTAACTGCCCTTTTTGATTCAAATAGGACTTCTGTTTACCTATAATGCATTATATAAGGAGGACAGTATATAGCTAAACTTTGGTAGTTTCTTATTTGTATTTCCTCAGGCCATAGTGTTATCCAGAAATTATTGCACAGCTTTGCTTCATTGAGTATTAATATAACTGAATATCTGGATCAACAGTTCAGAGTAATGGTGAGTGTGGAAGAGAGGCGAAGAAGAGTACAGGCAGGATGGAGTGGGTGGAGAAGAGTGTCAGGAGTGATTTGTGACAGACGAGTACCAGTAAGAGTGAAAGGGAAGGTCTACAAGAGGGTAGTGAGACCAGCTATGTTATATGGGTTGGAGACAGTGGCATTGACAAAAAGGCAGGAGTTAGAGCTGGATGTGGCAGAGTTAAAGATGTTAAGATTTGCACTGGGTGTGACGAGGGTGGACAGGATAAGGAATAAGTACATTATAGGGTCACCCCAGGTTGGAAGGTTTGGAGACAAAGCCAGAGAGGCAAGATTACATTGGTTTGGACATGTGCTGAGGAGGGATGCAGAGCATATTGGGAAAAAGATGCTAAGGATGAAGCTGCCAGGTAACAGGAAAAGAGGGACGCCTAAGATAAGGCTTATGGATGTGGTGAGAGAGGACATGCAGGTGGATGGTGTGACAGAGAAAGATGAAGAGGACAGGAAGAAATGGAAACAGTTGATCTGCTGTGGCGACCCCATAACGGGAGCAGCCAAAAGAAGAAGAAGAAGATGTGGAAAAGATTGTCATACCTACTATTTCATAGATAATATTTGTAAATATGTTTTTTATAAAATACACCAGATGCATTTTAAAACAGCATATAACTACATAAATATATCTAAAACAAATGTAGCAGTATCATTGACCATAATTTTCTTATCAGTAAAATAAAATATTATATACCATGACATGGGGAAGTGCTCACATGAGAGCAGATGTGAGACTATAGAGGGAGCAATTTGAGAGGAAACTGTAGCCTCAAGGGAGGATAAGGCACATGGATCAAAATGGGCCATCACCCAGTGTCCTCTGGAATCTGGCTAGTACTCTGGCAGATCCTGTCACAAAGACTGTTAGCCAATCATTGGCCAGTGTAAAAGTGCCTGAAGACTAGAAAACAGCAAGCATACCAGCCTTGTACTAATATACAAGAAACTATAGCTCTGTCAGCATGACAGTAGTGACAATGAAAGTCTTAGGAAAATGCTGAAGGTAAGAGTGCCTCACTTCAAGGAGGACAACACCTGCCAGAACGACAACTGACATGGGCTCATGGCCTGTTGAAATATCCTTTCAACATTATCTAGATTTCTGACTTGTTGAGGTGAAAAACTTGAAAGCAGATTAGCAATAAACATGGCTTACCTGGTCTTTCCTATAGTCTTTGGCACAGTCTTATACAGGCACTGCTAGGAAAACTGCAGGATATGGGAGCAGGACAAAGAATAAGGCATAATGGTTAAGTTCTTTACCTCACAGATAAAAGGTACATGGTTTGATTCTGACCTCTGATTATTGATTAAGCTTATAATAGTCTACAAACTGATAGACTGGTATGTACCTATGAACCTATAAAAAGGTGAGGGAATGACTGATCGAGAGAAGACAGACTGAGTGCAGTTAAACAGTAGATTACACAGTCTAATTATCTCTTCCACACAGCAAACAGATATAATGTAATGCTTTTCATTAGATATTCAACATTTAGAGAAGTACATACTGTAAGTCAGGCAAAATATGTCGCAATAATCTTTAGAAGGTAATTCATGAAAGTATATTATTAGAAATAATACTTGTTAGCAACTGTAAGCAGAAACAGGAAAACAAATTCAATAGGAAGAGCAAAAGTGAAAATAATTATTTTTTCAGAAATGAGGCATATTAAATTTATCATTGAGCAAAAAGGTAAAATAATACCCTTTAACATTGTAAAGAAGTAAAAATATTTGGAAAGCAAAAATAACTGCAATAGCATTAAGGTTTGACGTCTTTGGATTGGATTATTAATGGTGACTGTTGCCAAGATTTAACCAGTGGTCAAAATGTAACACACAGGAAGAGATATATTGTGTCACTACTGTCCAAATAACTTTATTTTTGATTAACCATCTCTGTTTGATGTCTTTAACTACATTTCCAGAAATGAGCAGGCAAACTTATATCAGCTTAGCTACAGATGAGTTCTTCTATAAAATGGATGGAGAAATTAATTTTTACAATGAATAGTAACACATGCAAGAAAATAATCTAATGGATCAGCAAATGCCACTAATGCTTTCTCATAAATCCATTTTCTGGTTTACTATCAAGTTAATGAAATGCACCTTACCATCTGTCAGAAGGTCGAACAGCAAGGTGCAAAAAGGCAAAACTGTGAATGCAAATCATGTCAACTCTGAAACATCTATATATATATATATATATATATATATATATATAAAATAAACAGGGTGGGTGGGGTGTGAAGGGAGGCTTGCCCCGCTGCAAAACAGTAGAAATATGTATGCCTTTAAGATGGTGTAGTTTTCCGATGGTGAGCGGTCCAGTCACTGTCGAGTGTCGATTCTTGCCTTCCGAGCTAATCAACATTCTGAGCCGTTGGCTTGCTATTGTTTATTGTTCCAGTTCAGGGATGTGAACGGTCATCATTAGGGCTTTCAATATTTTGATAGCAAACCCCAGTTTCCCCATGTTTAGCATATTCAACACATACTTCCACATAAGACATAAATATATGATAAGACAAAAGTATATGCACACACACACACACACACACACACACACACACACACACACACACACACACACACACACACACACACACACGAAACCCCCTGCAATCTTTAAACAATTTCTGATTATGAGAAAGCCCTAGCCACTATACCTACAAATTCTTTACTAATAGATTCTAAATCTGAGACTGCACAAACCTGTAAAAGCAGTTTAAAATTAATATTTCTGATTTGCTCTTTCTTTGAAAACAGCAGCTTTTATTATAGTAAGCCGGTCCCTGATTTTCCAGGATGTCCCTGATTTTGTCTGAAATTTTAGCTCTGTCTCTCTCTGTCCCTCTTAATCTCTCCTAAAATTGTAGACTTTTGGAGAAAAGGTGGTGAATTATATTTAATAAATAACTTCAAAAATTAGAGTTATAGAGTTATTTTACTTCAGAAAATTAATATTAATACATATTCACTCATTTTGTCAGTGTCTCAAGTTAGTAGTACTAATATTTTAACAGAGTTCCTGATTAGTTCTAGATTTGTCCCTGATTCTGGTGAGATTTGGCCCTGATTGGTTGAGGGCTATGGAATGAGCACAGGGATACACTGAGAACAGATCTTATGGGGAAATACACCTGAAGGAAAACTACTTTGGGAAAAGCGGTTATGAACAAAACTGAAGCAGACAAAGGTACAGAAGATGAATGCAATAACCTGCAAATCAATTAATATGGGGACAATGTACATTGTAAAAGTACAAAACTGACATTCATCAAGCATTCCTAGCTGGGAATGGCTGTGTGTTCTCCTAAGAGTTTATGTACAAAGATAACATTACATTTATGAAAAGAATACAGGAAGTTACAGCAGTCTGTTCAGGGAACCTGAAACAGCAATATGACACAAGTTTGACTAAATATGGATCAGTTTCCTTCTTTGCATGAAAAGTGGGCTCTGATAATGTAGTAAAAATGGTATGGTGTATAGGTCCATGGCATACAGTGATAAAGCCATTTCAATGGTCAGATAACCCAGTCATTCAGGTGTGGAGAAGACAGTAGCGGAAATAGAACTGAATGTCCACTACCCATGCAGCTAAATTTCAGCGTATGCATAGGAGAGTACAGCCATGATCAAGGCCACGTGAGCATTTATGAGTGGTGTATATATCAACGGTGCAGTGGGAAAGTGTTATGATGATTAGGAACACTCTCTGCCACTGTGTTAACTTGGCTTTCATCTGCTGCCACTATTCTTAATAACCAGTAGAGGCATAAATTCCAGTGAGGTGAAGTGCTTCCCCACAGTGTGATCTGGGCAGCAGAGAGCAGAGCATACGTGAAGAAGGAATAGGCCAGGAAGATGGGAACCAAGGAAACTGATGGCAGACAGGCATAGGCGACAGAATATTTTCTTACTTCTTATTAGACTATTGTATTCCCACCTCCAAAAGACTTAAAATGTATTGAAATGTTCATGCAATAAACCACATTCCTTTAGCATGTAGAAAAAGGTTATGGACTTGATATTATTGCATTTCTCGTAGTAAGATGGCATTTTCTCACCTGCTATCACCCACAAAAGATCTATTCTGCAGTCTCAAGTCTGAAGCTGGTGTTTTTTTTTTTTTTTTGAAAATGTCTGTCACACCTGAGAAGATTTATTACCTTTTTTAACAGTGAGCCCGCAACATCAACCACATGGAAGTAAACAAGTCCAATATTAATTTTCATGTATTTATTTATGTTTTGATGACTTCATTAGTCCCACTAGGCTAGTAGGTTTTTTTTTTCAGGGGAGACCTGAGGAAATATTTACACTATTAGGGGAATTTTGACCTGGGCATTAGGGAACTTCCCCTAGTATTTTCTACAGATGTTGTAGGATCTTTTACATCTACCTGAGTTACCACCAACTCAAGCAGATAGGGCCTCGGTCTAACGTCTCATCTGAAGGATGGCACACTCAGGAGTGTAGCACCCTCCTGATGCTGCTCTCTTATTTCTTAAAATGACATCTGTGCCATTTGCACTGTTGTATATAACAACATCCTGAACAGGTGCTTAAGCAAATGTAGGTTAGAATTTTCATTCTACTCTAACAGGAATACTAGTTTGGAGGCAATCAGCTGTAGTAATTTTACACAGTATGTATATGGCAAGATATAAGCCAGAAAAACGACATACACATACATGCACAGAGAAAGACACACAGAAACACACACACCCTCTCACTCTCTGTCTCTCCCTTTCTCACAAACACACACACACACACACACACACACACACACACACACACACACACACACACACACACACACACAAACATACACGCACACACATTCACCTTGCAGTGTTTCCATTTAAACCCATGGAATCTATTATAAAAGGGCATCTGTAGCATTATTAAATAAAACAATTTTATTTACAAAGACAAAACAGAGCATGGCTTCTCCACTGGGTGGTCATGTCTAGCATTCATATTCATTTTTTGTGGGTCACTGATTAAAAAAATCTCAAGGACTGATGGTGGATCATATTTTGTATGACTTAAAAAGTCCTAGATAAGGATATCAAGTGGAAAGTTGATTAATAACCTGAACAGCACAGGGATTAGCAGGATAATGAAAAAGGTGGATTAGCAGTTGGTTATCAAGAAAACACAGGGGCAAACTAAATTGGAAGAGGAAAAATGCGACAGATTACTACATGAAGTGTTCCAAGACCCACTCATATTCCAAAGCTGCAGGACTGAGATAAAACATGTATACATGTATTTTCATATGTATATAGATCTTTGATCAGTAAAATGCAGTGAGTCATGTAAGTTTTAGAATGGTCCAGGCCATTTGTACACAGATCTGTAATATTGTAAACATATGTCTTTTAAAATGGTTCAACAAAATAAATGTGACACATAATTATACTAAGGCTGCTACCATAAAGTTGTTCTGCAGGTTAAAAAGAGTTATTATAAATGCTAGAATAACAGATGTTATTAAAAATGTACAGATTTAATGAAATAACGACTTTAGTTTTATATTTTTAAAAAAATTATCAACTTATACTACCTCTGAATTAACCTTTATTTGCAAGAATTTTTAACAGAAATTATATCGAATTACTAATGGTTAATGAAAAACATGTCAAAATTATAAGTACACATCAGAAAAGGGAAACAATTCATCAAGGTATTGAAAAAAAAATCCATGTGTACTGCTTTGATTACAGTTTAGAAAGTTGAGAGGAAATTGGTGCAAGTGATTTGGACTTCTACACTGTGATTTAATAAATATATCAAAACTACTTCTGGCTCTTGAACTACAACTGAAAAATTTAAAGAATACATTTAATGGTTGTAATCCCTCATGGCAGAGTCAATGGATTGATTGAATGGTTAGTGTACTTACCATGTTTGACTACATCAGTACATAGATCTTCAGTCCGCCCGTCATATTAACATGTGCGTGCAGAGTATTGCACATGTGAAACTCGATGTGACATAAGCTAGCAGCTAGCTATAAAGGTGGCTAAAATTGTTCCACCAGCTCACAACAGGCATTTCTTGAAGTGTTTCTGGGGTTGTGTTTTAGGCATGTATAGCTTTTTTTTTGTAGATTTTAGTAAATCTATGCAGGCCAATATTTAAAAATTAGAGTGCAGAAGAAACCCCCTCTGCATGGCAAGGGAAGTACTCATAAACCACAATATTCAATGTACATCTCTGAGGCTTGAATGCCAATGCCTTGTATTTGCATTCTTGGGGAACATACATTTACATAATTATTTTATGAATTAATATAGACAGATCCTTAAACAACCCATTCCCTATACATCCCATACAGCCAATGGAAATTGTAGTGAGCAAAAAAGCAAAACATAATGCCAAATGGAAAAATTAAAATTACGATGCTACATGCTTATACAAATTAAAAATAAAATGATTTCTACTGAATAACTGTGAGCAGTACTTCTATTAGGAAATAAGTCCAATCTTTCTATGCCTTTGTAATGTTTAAATCTGTGAATAACTGCTGATAAACGTAATGCTGCAAAGTTACATTTGTGAAAGGCAGCAAATTAAAATAACTGCAGGCAACATTTAATGATTGCTCATGCTTACATCTTTAAATGAAAAAAGTCTCCCATTGCAAGCAGTGATACAAGACATGTTAAGATTGCTCATAAATGAGTTGTATCAAAAATACAACTCAAGACTCACATTTCTTCACTGCCATCTCCACAAAAGAGTTCATTAACCCACACAGCAAGTGCTAATCTGTCAAGAAATCCACGTTAAACCAGGCTTCCTCTATCACTGAAAAGAAATGAGGAATCTCTAGGCCACTTCTCAAAAGCGGATGTAGCCAGGGACACCTTCGTGCTCTTAAAAATATTTTCTTAACCATGTAATGCCAGTAAGGTCAGCACATCCTCATATTAGAATATAATACAATAGTAAGATCTGTACCTGGACCCACCAAGAATAAAGCTACCTATACTGCACTTAAAAAGAACTAACATCCATTAGCTCATTAAGGAAACCTGCTCTCACTGATACAGCCAGGTATCTTTAAACAAGTAGATCTTAACAGAAACACTGTTCATAGGATCATAGGATCATAGGAGATTACTAGGCTATTGACCTAGAGGTCATTTTAAGCCTAGCTGTTTCACCCGATGTAATACCGTAGCATCACTAGTCAATACTCTAGATTGCATTTAGTGATGACTGCCCATGAACAGAAGGGTTGTGGGCACTATCCCCTGTAAGAATTTATGGTGCCCTATCCACTCATCCAGGTTCCTCTTGAACATTTTATAGAGGTGCTCTGTTTAACATGAATTGGTAGCCTGTTCCAAAGACATGCCAGTCATTGGGAGATAAATGTGTCCCTCCAGCATGTCCTATTTAAGTCACAGGCCATATTTAAGTCAGTGGAATGGGTAGCACTAGACCCATTTGATTTACGGATATACACTAAGTTCATTAGGTTTGGGTCTTGGGTTGCTCTGTAAAAGAAATATCATTCTACTTAGAGAGAGCTCTTATTAGCTGTAGCTAGCTCAGTTTGTGCCTTGGAAATTTCCCCTGACCATACCTCTCAAGTGTACCTCATTATGAGGAACGTACCTCATTTGGGGTCTGAAAAAGTTCATGTTCCTCGAAGTTCCACATTGAAAGGGTCTGTCACACATTTAGTGTTAGGATTTTTTTTAACTGATATTCATG